>NC_049215.1:36436309-36551309 GCF_013347855.1 Anguilla anguilla | reverse complement strand
CAAACGTGGGTGGGTGGCACTGCCCAAACGGTGCCCGCTGATGCCCGCTGGGCCGGCTGTTTTAAAGTGAAGCCTGGGCTGCAGACTCTGGAAGCGCCCTGCGGTGTTCGTGGGTCTCACGGGACTGGCTTTTGGGACGGAGTGGCCGCTGGCCTGAACTGACCAATAGGGACAGGTGGGAGACAGGTGGGTCCATAGAGCTTCTGCAATCTGGGCCAACTGCCATGGAGAAGGAGCCGGAAGCATCCCTGAGCTTCCTGCTCGGAGATGAGCGCTGTCACAGGCTGGTAATGTCTCTCGTAGGCGAGATTTGAATTTGGTGATTGTTTTGCGTTGACACTCCAGGTCACCTGACCTGCCCTGTCCCTTCAGGGTCGTTGAGTTTGCTGCCTTGGGGCCTTTCTGGAGCTGCCCAAACGGAGGTTTATTTCGGCTCTCCTGTGGAATGTGCAGTGTGGGGTCTGTGTCTGTGTGGGTGCGTTCCTTCTAGCCTGGTCTCAGCCAGTCAGCCGACAGCACAGCCCACCACCCTGTCCCACCCAGGCTTTATGGTATCCCAAAAATGGACCTTCCCCTGCGCAGCTGCTCCAGGAGAGTCCCCCCCCGACCACCCCCATACCCTACTGCCACCCCACACCCCCCACACCAAACTGCCACTCCCCACACCCTACTACCACCCCACACCCCCTGCATCCTACTCCCACCACACCCCCCACACCCCAAACCCTTCTTCCACCCCCCACTCCCCATGCACCTGCACCCCTCCTAACTGGTTTATGAGTCATTAACAAGCCTCACTGTAAATGGTTGTTAGTCGCCTGTGTGATGCCCTGTGGGTTTGGGAGAAGACTGATGTGAGAGGGCTGAGCTACCTGGGACTGTATAACCCCTCCTCCTACCCCCCCCCCCCCCCTTCACTGTCAGTTTGTTTATTCAGAGTTCAGGCATGATTTACTTTTGGCTCAGATGGCACAAGGTCTACACTTCAAAGACCCATGGAATTCTCCAGGGCTGGTCTGCACCAAAGCCATAGAAGTAATAGGCACTGTGTGAATGTAAGCTCGGGAAGATGCATATGTAGTGATATCATTCAGTGAATTTAAGGAAGCAAATGCTACACAGATGTTGCCCTGAATTTGTATGGACACTGGGGTAGACAGCCGTGGACCTGGAACCTATTGTCTACCGGTGCTCGTCTGATTGAATCTCTTATTTGGCTTGTTGGATTAGTTGTTGGATCAGGCACATCTAAGCTGGATGACCATGTGTTTGTTGGGTTTAATTTTTCAGTGATTCAGAGTTCAGTTCTGTGGAGTTGTAGGATTTAATCTCTCCTGCTGCAGTAACGCTGGGTGTCTGTTTCACTCTTAATAACCGAACGAAAGTGCAGGATGTGAACGACAGGAAGCAGATGCTCACTGCAGAACCGAATCTCTGTAAAAAATCCCAAAACATCCTCACCCTGACAGGCATGGGTACGTTACCGTAATTAATCTCCCAAAAACGAAGCCATTTCAATGAACTTTTTTATTCGCCACAGACACAAAAGTCAGGAGCGACGGTACAATAATGTCATAGGATCCACAGAGAAGTGTCAGATTCCGGTCAGACACACTGAACGTCTTTACAGCGTCTTTTAGGGACCACTTCCTTGTAGTTTTATCACTGACACTAGTTCATAAATCTTGTGCTTTGCTTCTGGTATGATGCACTTCTGCATACGTGGTATTGTGTGTACCTCTTACAGCAGCTTTTTGAATGAGTTGCGATGGTCATTATTGCCTTGTGACAGCCGCGATGAATCGGAGCGTTTAGCACTTTTTTCTTTTCCACTTTCTTGGCCGCTGATTGGATCATCTGGACTCAGCGTTCCGAACGCTGTGCTGTTATTAACATGCCGACCGTGGGTCCCACGGTCCCTACAGTCCTGCTGAATATATCTGAGAATAAATATAGTTTACTTAAACGCTACATTGCCCATTTTTAATGTCGTCACTGGGAGGTGTTAGTTGTGTTAAATCCCTTCTGATCTGCATTAATTCTCCAGATTTACTAGTGAGTTAAGACTTTAGGTTCACAGTTATTAGTACACAGCTAATCATAAAAAAATTACAAATGGAAGAATCTTACATGCGTCTTACAGCCAAGGCAATAGAATCTGAAACAATATTTACACAAGATACAAAAATATATTTCACAAAAATGTACTGCACTGATAAATTTACAATAACCAGCTCTATAAAATTCCAAATATAATCCTATAAAAAGCCATTTTAAATAATTTTTCGCTCAGGTTTCCCAAGTTGGAGCAGGCTGGAGTGTGTGTCACGGTCAGTCTGTAATATTAACACTGTGCTCCGCCTCCAGGTTGGCCAGCCTGTGCCAGATGGGAGGGGCGGGGGCCCACTGATTTGTTTGCCCCCCCCAACCCCCGAGGGTGTCGGCCCTGTCACTGCAGCTTCAGGTCACATACCTGCAGAGGAAAGAGATTATGGTCAGTATGAACTCCTGGGTCCTAGTGCCCATAGCACGCATAAACCACTGTCCCGTGTTTGTATGTCAACTGTCATAACTCAACATCCTCATAAAACTAATCCCCACTCTCTCACTTCAGAACCTCACTGTAATGAGCAGGGAACATTCTGTACCTGCAGTGCTAAAGACGTCAGTAGAGACTCATGTTCTCCTACTCCACTCTAGATCACACTGTTAGTGTGTTTACAGCTTATACAGATGCCTGCTACAAAGACACATGCAGTTTATGGCATTTCACTCATTAAAATGTTGTTTGTTGATTCTTCTGATAAATTGTGGTTACCCTTTTTGTATCATCTTCAAAACTCCAACTACCATTTCTGTTGACTGTCACAGTCATGTAGGCATGAATCAGAGAGAGTGAGCTCTTCATAACTGTCCACCCAATGAATGACTTGAATCTGCAACAAGCTCAAATGCTTTGCGGCAGTTGATTTAGCCAAATTGTCCAAGTAGCATCTCAATATTGATGAGTACAGGTGCACCTGCGCTGATCCACAGCCTGGTGGAAAGTATGTTTATTTGATTGACTGCGCTATTTTACAGAAATAGAGCAGTCCTGGTGTTTTGGTTATACACCTTGTTGTACGTTGCTCTGGATGCCTGTACTGTAATGTAATGAAAATGACACTTCTGTGGCTGAATTTCTGTGGATAGAATGGATTGAATCCTCTCTAATGCATCAGTTGGCCTTCGGCAGCTTCCCTCGGCAGTGAATGCTCCAGGACTCCGGTTAATTAGGGGAATTAGCACTTACTTGCTAATGTCTTGTCGAGGTCAGCAATAAAGTCCTCCAGGTCTTTAGTGTCTCCGAGTTTGGCTGAAACCGAACAAAGGAAAGTGGTTTAATCAGCGCGACCGACTGAGTGGGTCACCCAGGATTATTACAGTAGTGTCACACTGACTAATTATTTTACTTTTTTTATTAGAACTTGAAATGTCATTTTTGGGGAAAAGATGAACTGTGAAAATTCGTAGGTGATCCTAGGTGAAGTTCAGTTGAAGGAACTAAATACACAGCAAGTACAGCCCTCACCCTTAACCGTAATACATTAGAGATAAAATGACTGATAATAAATGGATGTCCTAGAGAAACACAGTAAGGTCGCATATTTAATTAGGCTGTAAAACATAAAAACAAAATACTGGTGAGGAAATCAAATTGGTGATGTTTCTGTTTGGTCCCCAGGGGGAGCTGAAGGAGCAGTATCTAAGAATGGATCTGAGGATGTGTGGATCTGTCGTCCTTTTTTTTGTTTTTACACCCTTTCACACGTAAGGTGAGCTCACCTTTGGGAGAAGGGATGGAGGCGCAGGGGGAGGTGATGGAGGCGCAGGGGGAGGTGGGGGAGAAGACGGGGGAGGGTGAGTTGAGCTTCTCATCACTGAAACTGAGGCTGTTTCTGTTGAGAGATTCTGCACCTGTAGAGAAAAGAAAACAAACGTCTGTTACCCTCTGTGTGCTCCACAGACAGGTGGAGGAGCTTCTATCAGAGTGATTACAGGGCAATATCACACACACACACACATGCGCACACACACGCACACACACACACACACACACACACACACACGCACACACACACACACACACACACACACACACGCACACACACACACACACACACACACACACACACACGCACACGCACACACACACACACACACACACACTCGCCCACACACACACGCACACACGCACACACAGACACAAACACACACAGCCAGCACGTGGGTCCCTGTAGCGTGCAGTGTTGAGAGTGTTTTCTGGTCTGTTAGCGGAGCAGGTTCGGTGTGTAATCAGTGCATTCTCTGATAATGACAGCTTCTCTTTTTCCACCGCGCGCTCGAGCACGCTTCGCCTTTCATGTCTTGGGCTGCGGGCTGAGAGCTGAGAGCTGAGAGCTGCGGGCTGAGAGCCGAGAGCTGAGAGCTGAGAGCCGAGAGCGGGCACATCTGCGCTGCTTCGCACATGAAAAGACACCGCCGTGATGTCACACCTCTACGCGGGCTGTCAGGTATGTAGCCAAAACAAACTGAAGAGATTTGCATAAAATTGTTTTTTAGGTTTTCCGTATAAAATCGTATGTTCCAGCAATGCCTATAGCAGTTGTCTCAAGTAGTTTAGCGACATTTCTAGCAAATTACATTAAACTGAATTACATTACATTGAAAGTCGATGGCACACGTTCTTGATTTTGCTGAAGAGGTGCATTATCCAGTTTCTTTACTCTTTGAACTGATTACAGCATTTTAAACAGCTGTGGCATATGAAGTCATTTTTGCCTCTCTTACATAGAGGAGCAAGATCTTTCATTATATGAGCTTAGTGGCAACACTTTATAGATCATTTTTCAACTCCTATTTTTTATAGTTTTTTAAAAGCGCTGAATTTCAAACCACTGAAATGAATCAATCTAAGTATTGTAGGTTTGGTTTCTTGGCTCCACAGATAGTAACTGTATGTGTGCAGTGGAGTTCTGCATGTGTATCAGTATTATTATGGGACTCTGCTCGCTAATGAATATTACAGACTCAGTCAGAAAACTCCCCTCCTGGTTTAGCCTCCAGGCCTGAGAGTGTTTTGGATTGTGTCCCCTTAAAGCAGCTGGCTTGTGTTGCCAAACTGAATAGCCTCTATCTAAATACATTTGGAATGGCCTAGCTTTGGTCTAACTCTGCGTCATAGGAAATAGAATTTAATGAAATAAATGAAAATTTCCATGAATACAACTTTGTAAAGGAAAGGTTCTTCCATTACTGCCCATTTCCTCAAACCAAAACTAACCCATAAAATGGCATTTTTTACTTTTAACTTAAGAGAACCCTCATTCCACCACTGTGCAAAGAAGTGCATTGCTGGACTTGCATCTTGTCACCCAATGTGGTTTTAGACAATTCCTCAGAACCCGAAACCAAAGGCATGTCGCTGTATTATTTGAAGTTTCTTAACACGGCTGAATTTTTAGATTTTCAGAAATGTTTTTATAGGTTGGATGGCTGACCTCCTTTCACTTGTTTCCAACCGTCTGTGAAAGACGAGCGACTCAGAAGTACCGCTGACTGACAGGGTTACGTTTCTGCCCCCTGACGTTCTCTGTCGGGTAGAGGGACCCCCCCCAAACACCCCCCCCCCCTTTACGAGTGGAAGAAATCCGTGCTCCAATATCAACAGGCGCACATCACCAGCGCTCTGGCCCAAAATGAACACTCGCGCCCGTTTGGTGACGAGTCCTGGGCCCGGCGCCCTCACGCACTGGCACAGGTCCCGCGCGTTACCAGCCTGGCACTGCCAGCCTCTGGCCTCTCTTTTGGGGAGGGGTTGGTGGGGCACCTCTCCTGCCATTACCTCCCCACTCAGACGGAATCTGGGCCTGATCCAGATCTCTGATCTCCCGCCAGGAGTGCGCTATGGAAACGGCTACCTGTCCTCACAGACCCGCAGTGTCCTACTCCATCACCGCCCCTTTCTCTCGGCTCGTCATCGGCTGTTCTGCTTTCAACAAGTCCTCCGTCAACCGTTTGACAATCATAAAGTGCTGACACCGTAGTAGAGTAAATGCGGTCCGTCTATAAATATATAGAACTTGCAAGCATTTTCCACTCGGTCTGATGTAATATTTTCCGTAGGTTATGGAAATTGTACAGTTCTGCCAAAACTCTGGAACAGATAAAACCTTCTTAAACACGGGAATCTCGGTTTTGCCGTTAAAAGTTCTCTTTCCGGGGTCGACTTAAAATTCCGAAGTTATTTTAAAATTTTCCAGTATACGACCTTAAACTGTGACACAGGTGGATGAATAATTACAGTAAGTCCAATGTGCAGAGAGGGTGTGGAACATTCCTGTCACTGTGTACGCGCGCGCACTGGTGTTCACAGGATTCGCCGATTTGACACTGTGCCTGACCGGAATGCTGGAGAGAGTATCAGTTTCAAACACCGCGTGACATTTGCCAAACATTTCTACATCAATCACGATAAGTAGTGAATGCGTTCTGCAAGTACTGTTCTGCCCCATTCAAACACAAGTGAACCAAGAGAAAGCATATGTAACTATACACCTGTTTTTATAAGAGTGTGCCCATTTATAAGTTAGCAGTGGTTTTTCTTGATTATTGCTCTTGTGTTGTTGATATTCATAGTGCATTAGTCGCTTCGGATGGTCGTTAAGAATCTGGTATGATTTCGCGATGTAGACTACCCGCGTGCCGCGGTCACCGGCGCTTATTTGCAGAACGCTAAATTAGTGACAATGTTGCTACTTGCTGCTCGCCGTACGGTTTGTCAGGAAAAACTCGCAAAGAAGTGTCTACAGTCACCTGTTCCACATTCCCTATAAGTTTTTCTTTTTCTAATAGCGCTAACGGCGCTGGTACAATAAATATGTCAATGGCACTTACTCTCAGAGTCACTGATTCCGCTGTCGCTGACGCTGGCGCTGCTCCGTCTCTTCATCGTCTTCAGGTGCTCCTCGTATCTGAAATGTCTCTTCTCCACCGGAGATGTGAAATCCTCAATCACTGCGTCGAATTCGCACAGCACGGCGTTGAGGTCGTCGTCCTCTTCGAGAAATTGCGCTGCGGATACGCAATGCTGCGCGTTAGGCTACTTTAATTAGCCTGACAGGCAGGGCATAACGAGGCAAAGAGCTTGCCAATACAAGGGTCCCGTTTAACAAAGCACACTTATTTATCACTACCACCGGGCGAGAATTTGCGCCTCACTGTTTGGTGACATTAACGTTGCTTTAAATTGTTTAGTCCAAAGTATTAGGCTATTTTGTTTGGTTTTCAGTTTAACTTACTAGTATATAGGCTCTAGATCGTTTATAAAACCACATCTATACCACTTAAAATTTCTCTGCAAAACATTTCTAGAGTACATAAATGAATCGAGCATTCATTCAAACACATTAACGAAACATTTTAGGTGTGATGTGACCATCATCAGCCAGCATGGTGACAGGCAAAATCCCACAACAAAAGTCGTTACGGCGAGGAGTGGTCGCGTTCCAAGGTATGCAACAAAGAGGATGAACTCAGAACTTACAGTTGCTCCGGGATTTCATTCTGGGAGATTTCATTGCTTCGCTTCTGTCTCTTGTATCCTGCGATCACTTGTAGTGACTGGAGGAGGAAAAGTCCTTTCGCTAATAGTTCCCAGCGCAGCCTTGTGTTCTCCCGCGTCTGACTCTTTGCGTCTCGCAGATTCCGCTGCCGTGTCTCCGCTCCATTCTCCTTTTAAATACTCCGCAGCGCTGACAGGGGGCGGTGACTCACTCGGGTCTGAAGGAGAAGGGGGTGGAGGCCGGGTCACCCGCTTCTCTTTACCGTCTGTAACCCCATATGCCCATGTTACGGGGTTACGCAGCTAATCACTGACGGTAATTACCTCGAAAACGCTCTGCCCGAAAATCATTGCAGGGCACCGATGTAACAGACTATTCATAACTATTGGATATATTAAGCCCATGTGACCGTGTCTTGTACTCCGAAGCTTTGTGCACTGTGTAGGGAGACTCAGACAGATCAAAGTTGGTGATGATGGTGATAGATATTCCTGGGAGAGGATCATGTATGACAGGACGCGGTTACCAATCTGATGCGTGTACAGGGCATCGGAGTCACGTGGCCTCGCATTTCGGTCTGAAGACTCACCTTTACGGAAAATCGCATTTTCCTTGACCCAGCAGGTGAACTTAAACATGAAGCGCACCTGTATGCTGCTTTGCTAAATCCGGGCTTTATCTGACATTCAGATATTTTGATTAGCCTATAGTTAAACTCAGGGATTACTGTTTTACTCTGAAGTGGTTTTGGACAGTCTTTTAGGAAGTTGTGTCGCTATTTGTAAAGGTATAAATAACCGGGCACGAAAATGAGCGGTCAGTAACGCAATAAGCAAATACTTTCAAGTGGATAAACAATTCATAGCAAAGAAGTTGTATATGGAATGTACCATGAGGATAATGACTCGTAATTCAGTAATGTATTTGCTCTGACAAAAATGCTTGTTCTTCATTGACCTCGAGATTGAGGCCTACCTTATATTATTATATTAATTGATTATCCAGCTAATTTCTGAAGGTTCTCCGATGCATAGCATTGCCAATAAGTGTAAAATTAATTAGGATCACAAGTACCATTATTTTTGCAATGATAAGTTCGAGAAAACGTGTAGATGACATGTATTTAAAATAATATACTACGACTTCCACTTTTAAATATTTGAATGACCAATAGAATTATTTTCACTTGAATGAAACGGTGTAGCCTATAATTACTCTGTAAACAGTGCCTTCCTGACAAGGGTTCTTAATTAATACTCACATTTCTGGCATGAATAAAATCTAAGTTATTCTTCCCGGGATTCAGAGAACAAGTGATTTCTTTTGATGAAAGAATATTAATTTTGATAAAGTTCCTTTCCTGTGTAGTAGTAAGTAATTATACTATTTTAATGAGAGCTTTTCTTAATTTAACTGTTCTATATATAACTATTCTATATAGTAACTCTTCCACGTTTTGGTGGTTGCTGAAGTGTCGGACCACCTCATTCATTGACAACAGTTGCCAAAAACATAAATGTATTTATTCATAAGTTATTTGTTCATATTTAAATTAATTGACGAGATCAGTTTATTCTCCTTCAATAGCAATTAGTCAATAATATATAAGGATAATCAGAATTTCTCAGTACTGTGAGTCTACAGAGCCACCTAGTGTTACATAGGGGAATGACAGCTTACATGTCTAGAACTTTCAGGACTTCTATTTATGCCTCTGAAATAGCAATGTTCGGCTAATAAATCGAAATGTTCAGCGTGAGTGAGGGTCTGTGGCTGTTTTTTAACCTGAAACTATAACACGCTAATATGGCAACGAAGGTGAAGATTGTGCTTAACTGTGTGGAAATGGATTCTTCATTTTCTCTGAACAATTTCTCATCAAGCTGTGAAGTGGTGACAGAATTGAACTTGAGAATTAAAAAATAGAAACATTTTTTGGTGGAGTATTTCAGTTGTTGAGCATGGTGCTTAATCTAAATTGTTTATGTAATGATCAATTTTCAATAATTAACTTTTTAAATGTAAGGTCTGTATATTGACGAAGACAATGGATTTGCCCAGGAAAGTACAAATATCAGGGCTCAATCCCGTTTAGTGCTTTTCGTCCCTGTGTGCTGATCCGTGTCTCATGGTCCCTCTGGGTTTCTCATTCACAAACTGCCGGCCCCCACGCTGGGATTTTTCTCCCGGAGGTGGCGAGTCTTAACGCCTCCGGAGATCTTCACGCGCCGCGTGTGGCTGATGGGCCGCCGGGGCAGATGGGATAGCAGGCGGTGTGTTTGCAGCTGCGCCTCTCTGTTTGTATTCCCAGCGCACGTGTCGGGTAGTGCCGCGTCAGGCTCGGCCCGAGGTGTGAAAGCTCACACTTACAGAGCAGGGAGTGTGTGATCTCTGCTTTCACACGCTCTCGACGATGAGACGCATCTTTAATCTGCCTCATTTGTCCAGCTCAGTCTCCTGCTCTTCTGATAAGAAAACAGTGTTTATGGAGAGGGCTTCAGTCCTTTTACTTTCCCACAACTTTAAATGCCCTAATAACCTTACAATATGTGGGCTGGAATTTAGCCCATGCTATACATATGTAAATTATCTTAGACAAAAGGCGTGAAATTGTTCACTACAGAATTCAGTGAACATTGGTCATTTTGGGTAGAAGTTGTCTTGTATTTTTTTGATGTTTAATTTCAGCTTTTGAGCTCCAGAGGGATTGGTCAACTGCTATTAATGTCAGCATTGCTGTCCGTTTGGTTTAGTCTGGCGCGGGCTCTCTGGCGCAGTGTCTCTGGTGCAGGCTCTCTGGCGCAGTGTCTCTGGTGCAGGCTCTCTGGCGCGGGCTCTCTGGTGCGGGCTCTCTGGAGCAGTGTCTCTGGCGCGGGCTCTCTGGTGCAGGCTCTCTGGCGCGGGCTCTCTGGTGCGGGCTCTCTGGCGCGGGCTCTCTGGTGCGGGCTCTCTGGTGCAGGCTCTCTGGTGCATACATCACCCTATCAGCTATAGTCTCACTTTATCAGCCGATATGGGAACGGCCCCAATGTGGACATAGCCCCAATATTATTGTGCAATTCTAATTTCTCCCTGTAGGAGGTGCAAAGCAGTGACCTCACCTTGGGACTGACTTTCACGCGGGGTCAAAGTGAACAGGGGAAATGAGGAAACCGCATTTGAGTAGAAAATAATTTATTACAGCATTACATAGATTGGCAAAACTTTACAGTGAAACTTCTCTTGAGAATTCCATACACGTTGCAAGATAGCAAAACAGAGGGAAGTGGAGGGTTATTACTCAGCCATAAACCCCCCCCTCCCCCCCTCCTTTAAATAATTAAACATTATTCACAATGAGCGCTATCCATCTAAACCAACAAAACAGAGTGATCGTAACACTGAAGTGCCTATTAGAACAATTCAGACAAAAAAAGTCAACTTTGAAATAACCACGGGAGTTTCTCCACAGAAGACGGCAAACATGAACTAATATTCTGCATAAAGACACACCTGGAGCCAGTTAAAAAATAGCATTTCAAGAACGTCCGTCAAATAACAGCCCCCCCCCCCCGACCCCCCGCCCCCCCGCCCCCAGCCCTGTGACTGGGGTCCAGCAACAGTAAAGCCCCACTAACTACTGAGGTTTAAAAAGCCATCAAATACAAACTCGCCCTGAGAGGGACTTTTTAAACTTTTTTTATTATTATTATTTTATTTTTAAACATGCTCAAGGACTAATGGATGAGAGCTCATCGTTTGGGAAGATACCGTTTTAAAACCATGTTAACAGTGCAAAAGGCCAGATCAGACCGTATAAAAGAAAAAAAAGAAAATCAGTGCGTTGCATTGTCTTCAGTAAAAAGACCAGCATTTTGTACTTCCAATAACGCGTAAGGCATGTCTGAAACTACTGGTTTTATCTGACGCTCTGCGTGGAAACTTCTAAAAACTACGCCAAAATAAAAAAAACGAGCAGAGCGGTTGGTTGAAGAAAATCTTCTGCAGCTTTAGGACGTTCTGCAAACACTCTCTCTCCGTCATTCGCAGTTGTTGTTTTTCAGAAAGGCATCGAGTCTTCTCATGCACATAACCGATGATCTGGCTGAAAATAAAAATCGCCTTTGTTGTTTGAAAAAAAAAAAAAGGGCGTAAAAAGCTCTACTGTGCCACTGCGTTTCATAACAGTCCTGCTTCTTTCCTTGGAGTTTCCACAGATGATCTTTTCAGTCTTTTTCCCGTTGTAGATCCTTTCCTGCAGTGTAATGGTGGGACGGGCGCTAGCAAACGCACTCGCCACTAGGAGTCACCTTTTTTCCCTGTTTCACAAATCCTTGAGGACAAAAGTAAAAGTTATGGCAGCATTTTCAAACCCGAAAAAATAAAAGTAGCGGATGTTAGCGGAGCGTGGCTAAGCCTGGGTAGCGTGTGAGATTTCTACCTCATCTGTACCACGGGGGGGGGGGCGAGGGGGGGTCAGCTCCAGCATTAAAACGCCATCACACATCACTCTGTGCGGTGTGTCCGGGGGGGAGGGGGTGTGGCTGGCGCTGGGCAGGCTCAGATCTCATTGGTTAGCATCTCGTGATTGATGGTGCCGTTGTTTCTGGGGGTGGAGCCCTTGTCGTCCTCGGTGACGGGGGGCATGAAGGTGGTTGCCAGGGGAAACAGTCTGTGACAGGCGACGCGGTACTCTTCAGCCTGTGATGGACAGCTGCCAAAGCTCCCGTCCAGCAGAGCCTCCAGCACTTTACTGCAGGACTGGGGGGGCAGGGGGGGGACATTTTAATAAGCAGAACTACAGCGGGGCATAATGCACTAAATAAGGATGACCACATGACATTTAAAAAATCCATAAGCTCAAATAAGGGTTAATTACATATGGAGCTACCAAGACCAGCTGGGAGAGCAGGTCAGTAAAACAGGCTGTAGGCCGAGACCGAACACACAGCCTTCCTGTGGTGTGTTTCTGCTCTACTCAGACAGGTAGAGAGCAGAGAGGGTAGCAGGTAGAGAGCAGGGAGGGTAGCAGGTAGAGAGCAGGGAGGGTAGCAGGTAGAGAGCAGAGAGGGTAGCAGGTAGAGAGCAGGGAGGGTAACAGGTAGAGAGCAGGGAGGGTAACCGGTAGAGAGCACCCTCCCAGCCCAGAAGGCTCACGCGGGGCGCTCAGATTCGGTCGTCCTGCAGACTGCGCCTCGCCCCTCGCCCGTTCTGTGGGCGGGGTCAGCGTGCACGGTTATTTCGCGGGGGTTACCTGGACGTTCCGGTCCTGCAGGGTCTCTTCCAGCTGCGTGGCAATGGAGATGGCCTTCTCTTGCCTCGAGTTATCCAGAAAATACATCATTTTGGCACCTGGAACATTTAGCAACGCACTTTCAGGATGCAGACGAGATCAGGCCAACAGCACTGAAGAGCACTGCTGCGTTACTCACAACAGTGTGTCAGAGAACGTCTGGGGACAGTACCTGAAAGCAGATGTTGGATGGAGCTGGATTTGCTTTTCAGAAATTCATCGTTGAAGGTGTCATAATTCTTGTTGGCGAAGATTTTCTGCATTTCTTGATTCAGGACCTTGTAGACGACTTCGTGAAGGTTGCTGTGGTCAGACACTGAAACACGAGCGCACGTTAAGAGCTTCATTATTATGGAAAGACACATCCGCGTGCTGAAATCTCATCTGTACCAGCGTCTGCTGGGAATCGCCAAACCGCAACAGAACACTTTTTTATAACATTGGGCAACATTGGGCAAGCTTCTGCCAAGTTTATATGCAAATAACGAGTTTATACAGCAAGTTTATATGCAAATCACATCAGAAAGTGATTTAGAGCAAGAAAAACAGCAGATTAACCCGTTCTCCACGCTCACTTTCCTGAGAGTGAGGTCAAAGGTCGGACCTGGAGGTGAAATGTGCAGAGCGTTGGAGACTGCTGCAGTACTGACGAACGGTAAGTCAGCCGCCGGGCTCTGCTGAGGCACAGACGGAGGCACAGACGTGTGTGTGCAGCTCTTACCCGCTTTAGAGAACCGAATCAGACACTCGTGCAGCCAGGGGTGGTCCGGCTGCAGGGCGAAGGCTCTCTTCACCGACTGCACCATCAGAAGGAACTTCCCTGTGCGGCGAGGAAGGCAAGCAGACATTTTAAACAGTGTTCTGACCAGGCATGGATCCTCACACAGGGCTTCCATTAGGTTATTGGGTGTTTTGGCTTTAAAACAGAAGTTTTATAAAACTTCCTGAAAGTTAAGTTTTGTAACCACAGTGAAAACTTAGTATAAGTGATTTACAGACATTTAAATTAATGTATGACAAGTTCAATGTTAAATTTACCATTTCAAACATAGCGAGTTTAATAACATACCTTTCCTAAAATAGATTTCAAAAGCTAGAAGATGAGTGTCTATGCAGTCGGCCACAAGGTTTTTCAGTGGTGTCAGGAACTTAATTGCTTCTTCTAAGGGGTTTTCAACCTGTAGAAAATAAATGTATAAATAAATACACCTTTGTCCTTCAAACATATATCATCACTGAGCATTAATCCAAATGCACTTTTAGTGACTGTTTTTTTCAGGCACATCCTTCTAAAGCAGGGCTGTGAAATCTTTTCTGAAATGGCCTGGTGTGGGAGCAGGTTTCTGTTCTAGCCCAGCACCATGACACCTGATTAAACTAATTAACTTCTGGTCTTCAGTCAGGACCTTGATAAGCAGAATCAGGTGTCTTAGTGCTGAGATAAACAAAAACCTGCACCCACACCGGCCCTTTTTGAATGCGACTGGACACCCCTGCTCTAAAGAATGGGGGTGAACCGCAGGGTCTGTTGGTTTTCAGTGGTTTTATTGCTCACTAAATTTGTGGGTAATTTGTGGCCTCAGGGTGTCTGCAGTTACTGCTCTCATTTTTGAACACTAAAAATGGCACACTAAAAACAGCTTCTGTGCCTCACGAAGGAGGTTCCTACTTTCTCCACTCCGTCACACACAGAAGCTTCCCTTTTTCTCCACACACTGTCTCACACACTGAAGGTTCTTACTTTCCACAGACTGTGTCACACACTAGTCATTCATACTTCCTCCAGACTCTCTCACACTGAAGGTTCCTACTTTCTCCAGACTCCCTCACACTGAAGGTTCCTACTTTCCCCAGACTGTGTCACACACTAGTCATTCCTACTTTCCCCAGACTCCCTCACACTGAAGGTTCCTACTTTCCACAGACTGTGTCACACACTAGTCATTCCTACTTTCTGCAGACTCTCTCACACTGAAGGTTCCTACTTTCTCCGGACACACTCACACTGAAGGTTCCTACTTTCCACAGACTGTGTCACACACTAGTCATTCCTACTTTCTCCAGACTCCCTCACACTGAAGGTTCCTACTTTCTCCGGACTCTCTCACACTGAAGGTTCCTACTTTCCACAGACTGTGTCACACACTAGTCATTCCTACTTTCTGCAGACTCTCTCACACTGAAGGTTCCTACTTTCTCCGGACTCTCTCACACTGAAGGTTCCTACTTTCCACAGACTGTGTCACACACTAGTCATTCCTACTTTCTCCGGACTCTCTCACACTGAAGGTTCCTACTTTCCACAGATTGTGTCACACACTAGTCATTCCTACTTTCTCCGGACTCTCTCACACTGAAGGTTCCTACTTTCCACAGATTGTGTCACACACTAGTCATTCCTACTTTCTCCAGACTCCCTCACACTGAAGGTTCCTACTTTCTCCAGTTTTTCGGGCAGCAGCTCCTCCCTGGGCCCGCTGATCTCCTCCTCGTCTTCGTCCCTCCTCTTCTTCTGGTTCTTCTGCTGCCGCTCCCTCTCCGCGTGCCGCCGCTCCTCCTCCAGCTTGGCCTTCTTCTGCGCCCTCCTTCGCTTGCTCAGCATCTTCTTCAGCTCTTTGGCCGACAGGTTCTCTGTGGGTCAGACGCAGCGGCCCGAGCTCAGCGGCACGCGGAGGGGTGAACGCGCGGGAGGGACGGCGGGGTGAACGCGCGGGAGGGACGGCGGGGGCGGGGGCGGGGGCGGGGGCAGGGGCGGGGGCAGGAGGGGTGAGGTTGGGAGAGACCGGATGGGCTGCAAGGGCTGGAGGGGCAGGAGGAACGGGAGAGGCGGGATGGTGGTGGGGGCAGCGGCTGGAGGGGTGGCGGTGGGAGCCAGTGCAGGCGGTGGGGGCGGGGGCTGGAGGGGTGGGAGGGGCAGCAGGAGGGGCTGGAGGGGCGGGACGGGCGGGATGGTGGTGGGGGCAGCGGCTGGAGGGGTGGCGGTGGGAGCCAGTGCAGGCGGTGGGGGCGGGGGCTGGAGGGGCAGCAGGAGGGGCTGGAGGGGCGGGAGGGGCGGGATGGTGGTGGCGGTGGGGGCCAGTGCAGGCGGTGGGGGCGGGGGCTGGAGGGGTGGAAGGGGCAGCAGGAGGGGCAGCAGGGGTGGGAGGGGCAGCAGGAGGGGCTGGAGGGGTGGGTGGGGCAGCAGGAGGGGCGGCAGGGGTGGTGGCGGGGCAGCAGGAGGGGCGGCAGGGGTGGTGGCGGGGCAGCAGGAGGGGCGGCAGGGGTGGTGGCGGGGCAGCAGGAGGGGCGGCAGGGGTGGTGGCGGGGCAGCTGGAGGGGCAGCAGGAGGGGCAGCAGGGGTGGGGGCAGGGGCTGGAGGGGCAGCAGGAGGGGCAGCAGGGGTGGGGGCAGGGGCTGGAGGGGCAGCAGGGGTGGGGGCAGGGGCTGGAGAGGCAGCAGGAGGGGCGGCGGGGGTGGTGGCGGGGCCTGACTCACCGGAGTTGACCTCCTGCTCCTGGCTCTCGTCGGTCAGCGGGTTGTCGTGGAGCTTCAGGTAGATCTCGATGGCGCAGCGAGCCGCTTTGAAGTAGAAGGAGTGCCTCCTCAGGACGTCCTCCAGCTTGAGCAGGTCCACGTATGCACGCAGCGTCATCTTCCTCATGCAGTACGTGTGGAAGTCAAACTGGTCGTCCGTGATCTCAAAGAAGTGCTGCCAGACAATAAACTTAAGATAAGTAATCTTTTTATTTACTACTACTACTGCAGGATTAATAATTGTAATTTAATTTTAATATGCTGCTCTTCACTCGTTTTTCCTGCTATTTTGCTTTTAGCCGGTTGTGTTTTACCTCAACTGTTTAACCAGTTTCACTGCATTTCTTACAAGGAAAACCAATGAATCCACTTCAACAGGCTAACGCTTCAGTCATACTGTAACTGGAAAACACTTCATACTTTAATATCATGCAGAACCACGGCACTAAAAAATGTGCACATTTTTTATTTTTACACTGGGAGAATGATGGTGACAAAAATATTTTATATGACAGGTGTGGGTCATATTCCAAAAGGCCCATTCTAACATGCCAATTTTCTTTACCCATCTTTCCAAATTAATAAGCACATGACCAGAACATGACCCGATTATCCTCAGATCGTCTGTAGAGACAGCACCCTCTCTCACCCTCTCGATCTCGTGGCACTTCTTCAGCGAGTCTCCGTACTTCCCCAGCCTCTGGTAGGCCGTGGCGCACTCCGTTTGAAACCACATGCACTGCATCTCGTTCAGATTGTCCATGGACGACGTGCCCTCCTGCTCACACACAGCAAGACGAGCGTCACAGTCACTGCACTGCTCAGAACACCCCAGAGGTCTGTGGAGAATGCCTCTGACTACAGTGATGGTGATGGAGGTGATGTCAGTGATGGTGATGGAGGTGATATTAGTGATGGTGATGGAGGTGATGTTTGTGATGGTGATGGAGGTGATGTTTGTGACTGTTAGTGACGATGTTGGAGGTGATGTCAGTGATGGTGATGGAGGTGATGTTAGTGATAATGTTGGAGGTGATGTTTGTGACTGTTAGTGACGATGTTGGAGGTGATGTCAGTGATGGTGATGGAGGTGATGTCAGTGATGGTGATGGAGGTGATGTTTGTGATGATGACGAAGGTGATGTAAGTGATAATGTTGGAGGTGATGTTTGTGACTGTTAGTGATGGTGTTGGAGGTGATGTTTGTGATGATGACGAAGGTGATGTAAGTGATAATGTTGGAGGTGATGTTTGTGACTGTTAGTGATGGTGTTGGAGGTGATGTTTGTGATAATGTTGGAGGTGATGTTTGTGACTGTTAGTGATGGTGACAGAGGTGATGTCAGTGGTGATGTTATTGGTGGGTTAGGGTTTGGGGACAGCAGCTCTCGTACCCGTGTGAACTTGGAGCACATGTCCTCGGCCTCCTTCACCAGCCCCGCCCGCAGCATGTACTTGGCGCACTTGGAGTTGATGAAGCGGTCGGCGGTGTCCAGAGACTGGGCCTCGTCCATCCACTTAGCGGCTTCCTGCAGGTTCCCAGCATGCTGAGCGAGGAGAGGCCGCAGGTTACGCGCCAGACAGGTACGATTCTAAACACGCTGCACCTCTGATGCACCGCATCCCAAAAGGAGCCTGGTCCTGCAGGCCCTTAAGCTACACGAGGTCATTTGCATGTCAAAAAAAAACTAATTTGTGCTAAAAGGGTAGGTGCATTCTGACTGGTGCGTTTGCTCCTTACAGCAGCTGGTGTGCATTCTGATTGGTGCATTTGCTTCTTACAGCAGCCAGTGTGCATCCTGATTGGTGCATTTGGCGCGAGTCTGGTGTTGGAGCCCCTCACCTTGTAGATCTTGGCCTTGACGTAGAAGAGCTCGATGAGAGTGGGCGTGGTCTCGATGGCGGCGTCGATGTACTCCAGCGCCAGCGCCTTCCTATCCAGGCTGTCGAAGTGCTGCGCCAGGAAGTAGCGGACCCAGAGCAGCGTGGTGGGAGGCTCCTTCTCAGCGCTCTCTGTGAGGAGAGAGGTAGGGCACGTCCCCGCTTCTCATCACACAACGCTTCTCAGGATCACAAAACATCTCTCAACAGAACGCTGAAGTCCCCACTGTCAACGCTTGCATTTTTTCTTTCTGATTGTAAGAAAACTTCTGAGTTCCTGATTTTATGTTTTGTAAATTTGAGGACTCTGAAGGATTTTCGAGGTGCAGGAGAGCCAGTCTAATGTCTTTGAATGGTGTTGTTTGATCATGTCAGTCAGCACAAAGGAGTCTAGGTGCTGTAGAGATTCAGGGTCCACGCAGTAACAGAAATGGTTTTGGGTTCTGGTCACATACCGTTTGGACTGAACAAGCCGCACGTTCTCAGGGAACACTCATAGCCGGTGACGAGCTCGTGCATTACAGAAACCTGCGGAGAACAGGACAGCACAGTGACTATAAAAACGCATTCGTAGAGGACAAATATTCAACCCAACTTTCCCCATCAGTGGTCTAAAATTATGCTCATACATCCCAATGCCTGTGGAATCAAGACCTTTTCATGCATCAGTGCTCTTTGCCACAAAATATTAATAGCTTTAATCATCGCACTGCTGTGTAAATGTGCTAGAGATGCTTTTTTGGCCTTTTTTTTTTTTTTTTACTATTTTTGGTCAAAAATGAAGATTTCATCAAGGCGGCCGTGAGCATTCACCTTCTCTGGATCAATGTAGAGAGATTTCAAAGTTGTAAACAATGGGGGGCAACCCTTGCTGAAGTTTGTTCTGAGGAACTTGTCAATCTTTTCCCTGAACAATTCACCTGAATAGGAGAGGAGGGCAGGGGGGGGAAAAAAACTGAAAAACTATATTCCTCCGTAGAGTATAATAAGTGAAGGTCACACAAGGTCGTGAGGTCAGAGGTGGTGAGGTCAGACCTGTGAGGAAGTTGAGGGGAAGCCTCCTCAGGGACAGAGCCTTGGGGTGCCTGTTTCCGACCTCCTCGTAGATCTGTAGCCTCTTCTCCATGGTGCCTGTAACCATGGAAACGAGTCAGCCGGTCAGGTAAACTTTCCAGAGTACTTCAGCACAATGCAAAACTACCCTGTTATTCAAATTACTCAACACTCTGGGGGTCAGATAAATGACCAACAGCCACTTTGTGTGAGGGATACTACTACTGTTGTTGTTAAGGGCAGTTCACTGTTTTATATATTTTTTAAAAGCTTCTTTTATGGCTGCTTATGAATGGTAAGACTGCAGCGGCTATGTGTGAGTTTTCATGGATTTATATTTCAGACATCACAGAGTGGAGAGTATGGTGCAGGTGAGCCGGTACAGGTGAGCTAGGGCAGGTGGGCCGGGGCAGGTGGGCCGGGGCAGGTGGGCCAGGGCAGGTGAGCCGGGGCAGGTGGGCCGGGGCAGGTGAGCTAGGGCAGGTGAGCTTAGGGCAGGTGAGCTAGGGCAGGTGAGCCGGGGCAGGTGAGCTAGGGCAGGTGAGCTTAGGGCAGGTGAGCTAGGGCAGGTGAGCTAGGGCAGGTGAGCCGGGGCAGGTGCAGTGAAATCGATGGCGCGGCGAGCAGAGGGCTGAGGCTAGCGGCTAACGGCTAGCTCACCCGGCTGCAGGGCCCGCTCCAGACCCTCATAGTAGGACCAGTTCTCCGCGTTGCGGTCGATGAGGATGCGGTAGGCCCTGGCAGCCTCCTCCGACCGGCCCAGCTTCAGCAGCGTCTCCCCTGGGGGCCAGAGCACGTTAGGGTCAAACATCCACGCAACCTCAGAGCAGCCACCAGACCTACTGTGGGAAGCATTCAATCCCCCCCGTCATCACTCAGTTTTATCTGCGACCATTAGAGGTGCTTCAGATAATTTGCTGTGCACAAGTTCAGGCTACTCTTCTTCCAAGGTATTCAGTGACAGATCCAAGGCCTAGTCAGCCACATCATTTCCTCTCAGCTGAAGAATTGCTAGGTGTGCGTGCGTGTGCGTGCATGCATGCATGCATGCGTGTGTGTGTGTGTGTGTGTGTAGGATTGGGCTTATGGTAGGAATTAAAGACAGGATGCATAAGGGACTGTGCATGTGGCATGTGTACTGTGCCGCTGTACACTGAATTCACGTCGCTTGTGGGTCTCTTTATGAGCAGAAATTATTTCTGCAGAATCCAAACGAGGATTATACGGTTCGCACCTTTGATCTCTTCCACTTTCATCTGATCGCAGATCTGCTTCTCGTACGTTTCTATGTGCTCTAAGGATTCCTGGAACAAGCTGGCTTCTCTCATGACTTCATTCTGATACAGCAGCAGCTCGCTGTACTCGTAGTCTATTTTATTAGGAGGCACCTGCAACAGAATAAAATGAAGGAAATATTTTAATGGCTAACGCCACCCTTCTTACCACAGCATTAAGCAAGCAACAGCATAGAGTGCGTTATTCATTTGAATATTTCCATTGAAACTGTCTGCCCATCTATAGAGTATTAAAACTGGTCAGTTTGGCGCTGACCTGTTGCGTCTTGCGGAACTCCTCCAGCAGTCGCAAGGCCGTGTCGTAGTCCTTTAATAGGTGATAAGCGATAGCGTAGCCGATCCAGGACGCTCTCTGTGTGGGTCGCAACTGCAGGAGCTGATACCTGGTTTCCTGGGTGAGAGAAACAACAGGTCAAAGGTCAGAGGTCAATGACTGTGTTCGGGCTGGAAAACGAGGAGAGTGTCCTTTCACCGGTGGTCGAGGGCTTCAGTTACTCTGATGGTTCTAATGTGTCCTCAAATTCAAAATGAAAAAAGCAGTGCTGTGATTGGCTGGCGTGGTGTCACATGGGTTCCAGCAGCTGGCGGCTCACCCTGTACCCCTCCAGGTCTCTCATCTGGATCTGCAGCAGGGACAGGTCGCGCAGGATCTGCAGGTTGTCCTTGTCCAGCTTCAGGGCGTTGCGGTAGCACTTGATGGCCTCGTCGTACTTCTTGTCGGACCTCTGCAGGAGGCCGTAGACGTGCCAACCTGACCATGCGGTTAAGGAGCCAGGGTCAAGTCATCTCAAGTCACTTAACCACACCCACCTGGGCAACACTCACCTGGACATCACCCACCATGGCAACACTCACCTGGGCATCACCCACCTGGGCAACACTCACCTGGACATCACTCACCTGGACATCACCCACATGGACATCACTCACCTGGACACCAGGGCAACACCCAGGGAAAGGCAAGTGCCACAGTGCACAGATACTCACCAGCACAGAACAGGCGAGAGAACTGAAGCCTTGTTCCTACAAGAATAACTTACAGATACGGCTAAGAGTAACTGAGAGATACTGCTGAACAGGTACATTATCCTTTCAAATGATAGCATGTTATCACATTTTAACACAGTGTTCACATTCTTGTATCTTTAACATTTGTGAAAATGTCTTTGAGTGAGTCCAAGAAATAAAAAAATATCAGCAGACGTACAACAGATTGGTCTGCTAAACCACAACTGGGTTTGACCACATTCATCCAGTTACCATGGAAAAGACCAGTCAACTGAAGCAGCTGGAGAAACCTATCTGGATCAAATTAGCGGCGTGAGATTTTCAGTACTGCAGTTCTACTCTGTTTGCAGCAGGATGGAGGGGGGGGGGGAAACAGTTAGACCTCCAAGGATACAAACATGGCTTTTCAGGTCATTGCGCAGCCCCCTTCGGACAAACTCGTACGCTTCCTCCTTCTTCCCCAAGCAGTTCAGAGTCAGCCCCTTCATGGCTAAGGTCTCTACGGATCACAGGAAACTGAGAGTGAGCTTTGCGGTGCCGCCAGGGTTCAGGGTTCGGGGTTCAGAGCCAGGGTTTGAGTACCAAGGGCAGGTAGTAAGGACACACAGGTTTACATCCGTCTGTCTCTTTTCCTGTTAATTAGGCTACTCTGACTACCTGATCTAATCATTCACTTCAGTGGCATTTTCTATTTACAAAACATACGTTACAGTGATTCGCTAAGTCACTGTTGTTCCCAATTTGCTTCACAGACTCTAATTGTGCATAAAATAACAATCCAAAAATGCCCGAAATACAAGTATGTTGAGGGAGTGATCTGGTTATTATTCCACAAAATACAAAATGCATTATTCCTCCTTCCAATAACACTACATGTAATACATAAACAGATCATGTCCGAAGTAAGACATGGTCAAATTAAAAGTTTTCCCTGTTTTTACTTGCTTTTCTGAAAAGCATCCAATCTAATAATCAGCCCCTTGAGTGCAAAGAGGTTTGTATATTCTAACCTGAGGATGATATTAACTCTCTGAACTCACTCCCCCCCCCAAACATCAAGTACTTTCAGACATATTTGAACATGAAATATTTAGCATAAAAAATCTCAAATCTGTCCATCAGTGTCTACGGTCATCATCTCATTCCAGGTAACATACCTCCATGTTCTGCAAACTTTGGGTTGGAGAGAATCATCTTGCAGAACTTCAGGCCATTTTTGTACTGTTTTTGCTCGTAACATTTCTAAGGAGAAGAGGTGAGGCAAGTAAATAATTAAAAACATAGTGCATATTTCCAGGAAGCACTAATTTGATTTAGACAACAAAAATAGCCTGAAATGCACAGCAATGACAAGAAGCATAACTGATGTAGTTACTGTACCTACTGCTGAATAAGATCTTGTATCTGGCAGATGTTTCAGATGACTCGGGTAGCTAATGTTCATCGGACACGCCATTTTTAAATGCCTTAATCAAGTTGGCGAAAAGTCAACAGGCGCATTTGTGGACCTGACAGCGCAATTTCAACCTCTGGGCCGGGTCCAGTAACCTATTTATAGCCATTCTTGAACTCTCTGCCGACTTCACAGGGAACATAACCCCTGTCTAAGATCACCAGCACACCACTGAGGGCTAGCTACATGCTAAGTTACATTTTAAGTCGCTGTGTACACTAAGAATTCCTTATGACACACGATTCTACGAACACTAAATTGGCAACATTGTGACATTTAAAGTATATGCCGCCACTTCTGGCAAAGTAAGTTAACCTCAATGGATCGCGATTGACAGGGCAAAACAACCCAGACCCTTTCCACAGCGTGTGTGGAAACATCCGGACGGATCTTGTGCAGGCTAATGTGGCCAACACAAAAGCACAACTACTGTAATAGTTTATGCAAGGATGCACCGGAACGGTAAACACTTAATTCAACACTGTGTTGAGCGTAAAACTAGCTGGCCACATCGTCCTGTCATTTCCTACCCCAATGTCCCGTGCACCTTTCTTCTCTTACGCATAGCCCACAGTGCTGGTAATATTGGTATAACCTTCTTGCTTAGATGGTTAGCCACCAATGATCAGGTAAAATACAGTTTTGACGATGGTTTCTCGATAAAGAATACGTATTTATGCACATTATTACTGGTCCACGACAATGTGTGCGGCACGGGCTTTGTTGCAATTTTGGAATAAACTCCACACACCGCACGTAGCCCCAATGCCACTGCACCGAACTGTCGATAGAAACTTCCGAATTAAACACAGTATACATTGCCCAGATTTATTGGTGGGATTTTTGAACACCAAAATGCTGTAGGCTGTTCTATATAAAGCCAGGCCCGTCTTGCCCTCCACTGTGGGGCTAGCCAGCTAGCTCGCTAACTGTTCATGTTTCGGTTAGATATTTCTCTCTAGCTAGGCTGAGTTCTCCCCGACTTCTTCACTATTCCAGTCCAAACTTACCAGAATTCTCTTAAATAGGTTACTCTCCTTCGGAGGCAAAGGAACAGACGGCATGTCACCGGAAAATACAGCCTCACAACTAGTGAAAAAATAATTAAACAGCACTGTCAACTTTCTGTCCTTTTTGTGCAAACTAATTCATTGAGCTCCTCGTATTTATTTATTTTTTTGCTCATCTACACAGGCGTTCTCCTCAGATCACCAAGATGGCAGCCGACGAACCCGCACTATTGAGTTTGCGCGAGCTGCTCTCCTTAAAGGGGAGTAACAAAACCAAATAACTGCGGGACCTTTGTTTTTCATTTTATGTTCTATTGTCTTTCCATTATTTTATTATTAAGATTTAAGTTTAAGAATTTCGCATTAATTGGGTGCAATAGCACATAGATAATAACGCTTTAAGGTGCAACGGAACTGATGTATTTTCGTGCAGTAAAAAGTTAAGTTAATACAAAACAACATGTAAAATATGTACAGCGGAAGGGTATGCCACATATATGGAATTATCGTGTTTAATTCACTCCGCTGAGGAAATGCATGCTTATAGTGTTGTTCTCATTAACATTTTCAGCGTGCAAATTTAGGATCATTGAAAGTACTAGCCTACATATCCCACAATTCCTTTAAACTACAACATTGACCTGTCAAAGTGCAGCGAGGTCATCATGCTGTTTCCTCGTAGTGTTCTCATTAACAAGTCAAGATTTAGAAGTGGACAATAAGGCTGAAATCACCATTATTAACTTATTTAGGCTATATACATTAAACGCGATTGGTATAGGCTGCTCTAAATTATTGTATTTTTGTAATAGCCTAGTCTGATGGTTAACCTTTAAATGCGTAACTGGCTTATCTGAAGGAAATGGGTTATGTGCTTGCTAATGTAAGTTATCATTGTAGGTGTTTATGACTGAGGGTGGGGAAGTCATCACGCCTAATTATGCATAAATTGGTTCGACTGTCTTTGGGAGCATGTACCTGCTACCGAGTTCTTCACGGCGTTCAGAATGGCGCTCGGACAAAACTATTGACACCAAAGCCAAAATCGCCAATGTGCTACCTGTCTTGGAACGGTAGATTTTCTCTAAAACGAACATACTGCAATAAGAGCACAGCGATTGTGGATCTTCTCCAGCAGGAGTCGGTTCAAAGACATTTGCACGGCCTGGTTGCTGAATATCATCACATCACTCAAAGATTAGAAAACGGATTTCTCGATGACGCTGAAAGAAGATTGCTTAACAGAAGACATGTGGAACTACTGCCTTTGGTGACCGCATTTCAAAACACGGAGGACGCCGTGAAAGATTTGAAAGAGGTGGAAGCTCTTCTCCAAAGTATGTCGCTCTCTCCGAATGAAATGCCATCACTGTCATTCTTACTCAAAATATCAATCAGGTGATGACCACTAGGTGTCAGAACTGGTCCAGACTACTTCTAGATGTACAGCATGTAGGCTACATGGTTTAGCAAATGTGCATAATTGTCATATGTTTTACTAAAGTTGTCATATGCTAACGTTCTTGTTATAATTGCATATCCGAATCACAGATGCATTTGATTTGAAACTCTGTCGGTCGATTAGGCTGACATACATTGCTATCTTTGGCAAAGTTCGGTTTCTGCCGTATTTAGTACAGTTTGTCGCAAAGTGGCTGAACAGCCATGTCTTCCTTGTGTTCCTTCAGGCGCTGAGGAAGATGAGCAGATGGTTGAGCTTCTCACAGAAGAGCAGGCACAGATCGAAAAACGAATTGATGGACTCAGAAATGAAGTAAGCACACAATTTCAGACTAATACCACATTTTATTCCTTCGAACACCTTTTCTGTGGTCATTTCCTGAATCCAAATGAAGGGGAGCTCTTTAATTTCATTTGGACTCGACCTCTTTCTGTCCACTAAAGACAGTACTGCTAAAAAGACAGTATTTTCAATCATTTTAAAGATTTGTTTTGGCAAAACTGACTTGGAAAGTTCAACTTGTTCACAAGAAAATGTTTGTTTAACGATTACAGCTAAATAATAATCAACACTGTTGAGGTCTACTGGCACGATAGTTGAAAAGTGTGGAAGAGGTAATGGATAGGTGGGTAGTGTGTGTGTGTAACAGTCACGTGTGACTCACATATGTCAAAATGCCTTGCAGTTGCTCCAGTCATTGATACCCATTGATGTTCATGACACAAATGACGTCATTTTGGAGGTGGTAGCTGGACGGACAACAGGAGGTGAGGGACAAAGAGGAAACCCTGGGAGGCTTTTCCCTGGACTTGCATTTAAAACACAGCTTTACAGTGCATGTGTGTGTGTGTGTGTGTGTGTGTGTGTGTGTGTGTGTGTGTGTGTGTGTGTGTGTGTGTACATGCTAGTGGCTGAACAGGGTCATACCATGTTTAACCATTGCACATTTAGAGAAACCTGTAGAGAATGTCCACAAACTTGTGTTCCATATAAGTATATGTTATAAATATTTAAAAATTCCACAAAGTGAACTTGTGTGCTTAGTTTGGAGGTACACTCATGCACTTCTTTTACTCTCAGGTGACATATGCCAGCAGTTCACTCGAGAGGTGTTTGACATGTACCAGAGCTTCTCCAGCTACAAAAACTGGGAGTTTGAACTGCTGAATTACACCCCTGCTGAATACGGTATGGTTCATTCCTTACGGTCTTCCATGCTGCAGAATATCCTGTGTGTGGTGGGAGGATGGGGGGTGGGGAGATGCACTGTTAAAACACAGTCTGGCTTGTATCCATCCTTCAGGTGGACTACATCACGCGGCTGCAAGGATTTCGGGAGACACCGTCTACAAGCACCTGAAGTATGAGGGCGGGACACACCGTGTGCAGAGGATCCCGGAAATCGGCCTGTCGTCCAGAATGGAGCGGATCCACACAGGAACAATGACCGTCATCGTCCTGCCCCAGCCCAGCAAGGTCAGTTCCTATTGGCTGTTTTTTTTGGGTTCCTTCATTCATTGCTACATATCAGTACTAACACTCTTATTTTCTGTCCATAGATAGACATCAGTATTGATCCCAAAGAGTTGCGAATTGACACATTTCGATCCAAAGGAGCAGGTGGCCAAAGTGTCAACACAACAGACAGTGCAGTCAGAATAACACACATTCCCACTGGTGAGAAGCTTTTCCACACGACCGCTGCGTGGGAGAATGCAGATGGCTCAGCGTGTGCTGGGACTGGTGCTTGGTAGCGTGTGCTGTGACTGGTGCTTGGCAGCGTGTGCTGTCATTGGTGCTTGGTAGCGTGTGCTGTGATTGGTGCTTGGTAGCGTGTGCTGTGATTGGTGCTTGGTAGCGTGTGCTGTGTTTGGTGCTTGGTAGCGTGTGCTGTGTTTGGTGCTTGGTAGCATGTGCTGTGATTGGTGTTTGGTAGCGTGTGCTGTGTTTGGTGCTTGGTAGCGTGTGCTGTGTTTGGTGCTTGGTAGCATGTGCTGTGTTTGGTGCTTGGTAGCGTGTGCTGTGATTGGTGCTTGGTAGCATGTGCTGTGTTTGGTGCTTGGTAGCATGTGCTGTGTTTGGTGCTTGGTAGCGTGTGCTGTGATTGGTGCTTGGTAGCGTGTGCTGTGATTGGTGCTTGGTAGCATGTGCTGTGATTGGTGCTTGGTGTGTGATTATGGTCTCCTGCTCCTGTAGCCTAACTGGAAGCTGCAGTGAGCACTGGTGAGAGTAAAAGGCGTAGCGCTGTCTGACGGTGTCCCCTCTGCGCAGGGATGACGGCGGAGTGCCAGCAGTCGCGCTCGCAGCTGCAGAACCGCGACACCGCCATGCGCGTCCTGCGGGCGCGGATCTACCAGCAGATGCTTGAGCAGGAGGGCGAGCAGAGGCACAGCGCTCGCAGGCTCCAGGTACGCACTTTACCGTCATCGCAACCCTTACTGCCATCTCAGCCCTTTACTGTCATCTCAGCACTTTACTGTCATCTCAGTGCTTACCACCATCATAGCACTTTACCGCCATCTCAGATGGTGCTTACCACCATCTCAGTCCTTTACCGCCATCTCTGCCCTTTACCGCCATCTCAGCCCTTTACCGCCATCGCAGCCCTTACCGCTATCGCACTTTACCGCCATCACAGCTTACCGCCATCTCTGCCCTTTACTGCCATCTCAGCACTTTACTGTCATCTCAGTGCTTACCACCATCATAGCACTTTACCGCCATCTCAGATGGTGCTTACCACCATCTCAGCCCTTACCGCCATCTCTGCCCTTTACCGCCATCTCTGCCCTTTACCGCCATGCCCCACTGCCCAGATTCCAGTCCCAGAATTCCAACATTACTGTCCTGCACTTCCCCGTTTTCCAGGTCGGGACGCGCTCCCAGTCGGAGAGGATTCGTTCGTACAACTTCTCTCAGAACCGCGTGACTGACCACAGGACAGGATACATGAGCCGAGACATTAAGGTATGGAGCCCAGTGCGTTCCTGCAGGCCAGGGTACTGGAAATCCACTGGCTGACTATTTTAATATATTTCTCAGCTCAGGGTAGTTAAAAACAGCCAATTAGATTAGGTATTTAATGAAACAGTTCAGGTTTAGTTCCTTGCTCAAGGGTACGATGGCAATCTCATCTGACAATGGCATCTCACCTACTACCAAGGGCAGTTCGCTAACCATGTTAATAGTTTTGTTTCTGATTTAGTTTTAAAATGTCCAATAAGGAATTTTGTTAGAATGCATTTTCATATGGACATTCATATCCAATGGAATTCTAGCAAAATCAGTGAAAGTAATCTTAACTTGTGTGGAATCAATATTGGGAAAAAGCAACTGGCTTTCCGTGAGAACCCAGTGAGCTCTGAAAACTAGCCTTGATCACCACATCTTTGCATACGGCTAACAGAACAACATTGTCACTTTAGAGTAGCATTAGCATGAGTGTAACGCATCAGCAGTGTTACCTTAGTGCTGTACTAGCATGAGGCTAATGGCTCAGCACCGTGTCTCACCTTAGCGCTGTATAGCATGAGGCTAATGCATCAGCAGTGTTACCTTAGTGCTGTACTAGCATGAGGCTAATGGCTCAGCACTGTCTCACCTTAGCGCTGTATAGCATGAGGCTAATGGCTCAGCATCTCACCGTAGCGCTGTACTAGCATAAGACTAATGGCTCAGCAGCATCTCACCTTAGCCCTGTACTAGCATGAGGCTAATGGAGCTCACCTTAGTGCTGTACTAGCATGAGGCTAATGCATCTGCAGTGCCACCGTCACACTGTACTAGCATGAGGCTAATGCATCAGCAGTCCCACCGTAGCGCTGTACTAGCATGAGGCTAATGGCTCAGCAGTGTCACCTTAGCGCTGTACTAGCATGAGGCTAATGGCTCAGCAGTGTCACCTTAGCACTGTACTAGCATGAGGCGAATGCATCAGCACCGTGTCTCACTCCCGTTTGGATTAACGCATTCTGGCCGTCTCTGCCGTGCTCAGGAGTTTCTGAGAGGAGGGGAGGCGCTGGACGAGCTGATCGCCGAGCTCATGGCTCACGCTGACCGGGAGGCTCTTCTGCAGCTTCTGGAGCACGGCGGCCCCACGGGGGAGGGGAAGGCCCGTGGAGCTCGCACCCTGGACTCCTGAAAACAGCGTCTGTGGGGTGTGCTGGAGGGTCAGTCCCACACAGGTCACCCAAACATGATAGAACCCACCGATCTTGCCACAGAGTTTATGACTATGGGGATGTGTTACTGTAACAAATACTGTATTATATTATTATTTAGCTATCTAAATAAATGCAAAGTTGATGCTGTTCCCTCCCTTTCTCCAAAATGAAGAATGTAGGTTGGATGTGCACATAGGACAAGCACTTTGTTGCAGCAGATGACATTGCTCAGCTATATCAAACACAAGAAGAAAAAAAACAAGAAAAGCTACATCACTCAAAGGAATGGAGCAGCAGTTTCTTAAGAACAGGTTTATTAATTCAAGGCGTTTTGTGCCATAAATAATGTGTTATTTCCCCTAAACCTGTTAAAAAGCAGGACCACTGTTTTCAGTCCAAAATGTGGGGAATGGAAAAGGACAGCTGCCCAGGTTAACTTCTAAATGAAATGTATGACACAAATGGCCTGTTCTGCTGTTGAACAGTGTGACATCGTGTTCTATAAGCATAATACTGTATGAAAATATGCTAGCCTGTGGGCCCATCCAGACCGGGTACTCATAGCCCTTTTCTGTGTGCGTTTCTCTTAAAGATACTCGGTACTCTTTTGCTCTCTGCACCCAAACTAGATTCTTTTGAGACGAATGGTGAACCACATAATTTTGGCAACGTGTTCAAAGACCAGAAGCTCTGAAACCCTGACCAACAAGTAATCCACTAATAACAAAATTACCCAAAAGCTCTGAAAATATGCATGACATTCATCAACTGATGGCTTCTTGGCGTTGTATGATCCTGACACCACACTACCTTTTTGCTCCTTGATACTGTATGTGTGCTGTGCAAACTATCAATGCACTTGGAGGAAAATTAATTTCAAATACTGACAAACACAATTCATTTTTAACAGTCATACTAAAAAGAAAATTATATATTAACGAGGTGCTACTTGAGTTCGCTTATCTTGGCAAAAAACAATTCATGACGTGTGTGTCCACATCTTTATGGCTGCTGCAGAAGCGCAGTGACTCCAGGGCACCTCTTCCTCCCTGTGCTACCAGTTCTCGTCCGAGAAGGAGCTGGAGCTCCCCGAGTCCGAGTCAGCGTCAGTCAGGCCGTCCAGGTCCCAGTCGGCGCTGGAGCCGCTGTCGTCGTCCTCCTCGGCGAAAAAGCTCTGCCCCGAGCCCAGGCTGGAGGGGTACAGGCGCGCCGAGAGGCTGATGTAGCCGAAGGAGGAGCCCAGCATGCTGGCCACGTTCCTCCAGCCGTCGCGGGCGGGGTCGTACTCGTGCACAATGACCCGGTTCCTGTTGTGGTGGGCGAGGGACACAGTCAGCAGCAGCAGCCGGCCGCTGTGCTGCACCACCTGGTAGTTGAGCGCGTTGCTGTCCATGGGGATGTCCCCGATGCGCCTCCACTCGCCCCGGGCGGGGCTGTAGGCCTTCACCACCGGGATGTCGCACAGGCAGAAGATCTGGTCCTGGAACACGCAGGCCTTGTGCAGCTTGCCGTGCTTCAGCGACGCCCCGGGCAGCCAGCGGTTCCTCTGCGGCTCGTAGCAGAGCATCCTCCGCTTGTTGACCACGTACAGGCGGTCGTTCATGGCCGCGATCTGCATCTTGCCCAGGGAGTGGGGCAGGGGGGCCACCAGCCTCCACTGATTCCTCTGGATGCTGTAGCACTCCACGTCCTTCAGCCTGGCGTCCGTGTTGGGGTCACGCCCCCCCAGCATGTACAGGTGCCCGTTGAGGTAGCCGATGTCCGCGTGAACCCGTCCGATTAGCCTCTCCGCCAGCTCCTGCCAGCTGTTCAGTACGGGGTTATACACCCAGAAGTGCTTCGACAGCTGCGAGGCCAGGTAAAGGTCATTTTCTGGGGACACGCAGACAGTGAAGGTCTCCATTATGGATCTCTTAAAGCCCAGGTTGCTCAGGTTGATTAAAGGGGACGCCATGGAACGGACCTCCTCCGAGTACGGGTCGTAGCACATGAAGGGCTCGTTGGGTCTCCCGAAGAACAGAATCATCTCTTTGGCGCTCCGCCCGATCCTGTGCGCCGGCCCGTGGGCGGGGGCGGGCGGAGTCCACTCCATCCCGCCGTTACCGCCGCCGCCGCTAACCCCCGCCATGAAGCCCGCGAGGTGGCGCTTGACACACGGCTTGGACTTGAGCCCTTCCAGGTAAGCCGCGTCCTTTTCTGTGAAGAGGTGCCACCGGACACACCTCAGTACCTCCACGGCGTCGTCGGTCTGCTCGCGCTGGTTTGCCTCAATCCACTGGATTGCGGCCGAACAGACTTTGCTCTCGCAGTCCACATCCAAGGTGTCCAGCGACAGGATGTCTTTGATTTGAGTCAAGTCCAGTTCGCAGAGCTCCCTGCTCGTCTTGCACAGCTGCACAAAGTTTCTGGCGACGAAACCCTGGGCCTCGCTTTTTAAGTCATGATTGTCAAACGTGTCTGCGAATTTCAGAATCGCCATACAGTTTGAGACGTCCAGTCTTCTGGTCATAAAACTAGAGCATGCGTACCTGACATATTCCAGCTGCAGCATGTTGGCTGCCGCGTATAGTCTTTGCACGTTGGCCTCCGTTATTTGCACTTTGCCAGTATAGCAGTAGTCAATAATTAGAGACATGGAATCGGCGTCCACGTCATGTATCGTCACTTTCTGTTGCTTGCTTTCGTAAAGCCCCCCGGTGAACATGCTCTTGAAGTAGGGACTGGCTGCCGCTAGTACGTTACGGTTACAAGGGAAGAGTTTTCCACTCTCTGTGCAAAACTTGCTCTTTCCTGGCCCTGCGTTCTGCTGGTGGGACGGACAGTCCGGGTCCACTTCGATGGTAACGTCCACAAGCAATTTTGAGTCGTAGAACAACTTGAGCTCTTTCAGTAAACTCCTGGCGTGATTCATATCCTCCAACTCTTCGGGACCGCTGAAACAGCTTAGAACTGAAGCCATTCTTTAAAAAGAACAAAAAACCATATCCGTGATAAATACAAAAACGGCAACAGATGTTCGCCTGAACTGCGAGCGGACCTCTTTAAATGTTAGCTAAATTTAATTTCAGTCTCTGTCTGGTTAAAACGCGAATTTGTGCGTTAGCTAACCGTACTCACACCTGAAAAAGTATGGAGCTAGTTAGCGTAAGCTAGCCAGCTAGTTGACGTTTTATCAGTGTAAACAGTGGAGCTGCCCCGGCTGTCTATTTCATCGCTGCCGCAAATTAGAACCATATTTCCTGAATGACAGTGCCACCAGTTTCGATAATATCTTCTTTTTAAATTACAGCGGTTGAATATTGCACGGACTACCATTATATTTACCTTCTCATAGCGGAATTTTATGTCTGTCCTGCAACCACAACTCTATCGACGTAATATCGGTCAAACAAACTTGCTATTGCTTATTTTGCTGCAGAACGCCACTATTGGTGGCAGTTATCTTGCTCTGTAATAGGTTAGGTTGACTATCTCAACGTCCCACCTGCTTTGTTAAAGTAGCTCTGTAACGGTTTAGTAAACGAAATGTTTTTGTTGAAGGACGTTGGCGTGGAGCGTGTGCAAGTGTGCGACAGAAAGATTAACACCGTTTATTGGATTAGATGGTCAATGGAATATATTTTCCTTAATTTATTCCCTGATAGGTAACACTTTTTGTGTGACAACTGATAAAATGGACAGAAGCTCACTGGTCTGGTTTTCAGTTTGTTATGCGTAATGGTGCATCAAAGCCATGGTCTCATGTGGAAATATAAGTATCAGTTTAGCATATACTGGGTAGTAAAATGCTAAATCGGGATCGCTTTTTAAAAAATGTTTAAAAAAATTAATAAAAAAAATAAAAAAAAATAATAATAAAAACTGCCAATTTTAAGCCTAGGAACTGCCCCGCTGGTTGTAGTACTACACTACAAAATTAAGACATTAGCCAGTCTAGAATTTACGCGCATTTATTTGACAAAGTATTTGCAAAAAGTATTTAGCTAAAACAGGGAATTGAAATTAAGAAGGTTGGTTGTATCGCAAGACAACCATCAAATTATCACATTTTGTAGGCATATTTGATTCAGGTGCTTATCCTTCATTTGAAAGAAAACAAACAAGCACACAATTTAGTGTAAGCTTCCCATTTTCAAATTCGATTTTGAACAGATTTTCCAAGGGATTAAGGTCAAACTCTGCCTTTCTGCTGACCTCCACATGGGAAAGACAACAGCGATTACAGCTGTGTTGCAGCCACTGACAAAAATACAGATGACTGTATATATTATTCATCCTTGGGGAATAGTTTTTTTTTTTTTTAGCACAAAATATTCTGATTAATACAATCCAGAAATAATTCAGCAATGGAGCCAACTGACTTTGAGGTTCAAGAATGTAATTTTGAAAATCACCTTAACAGCACAGTACTGGCTGGATATATTCTTTAACTGTTCAACGCATGTACTGTATTAACCCATTTCCAAGCCAAACGTGTTCCATTAAAATCAGTCCAAGCACACTATAAATTGGCTACAGCAATCAAAACAGAATTTTAAAATTTCCACTCAAATCTTCAGACTAGAAGAAAATTGCAGTTGAATAGACCTTTTTTGTGAAAGAAGGAAAAGCCTTCTATGAGCCTTTTTTTCATTTGAGCTGATAAGAGAGACCTCTTCAGTCAACGTGATGACGTGGGTTACAGGGACAGTTAGGTATATCGGCGGTTGAGCTCGTTGATCCTGCGCAGGCCCTCGTGGTTGTCTATGGTTTTGTGCACGGTGATGATGAAGGGGAAGGCCGCGGGCAGCTCCACCCTGGAGCTCAGCTTCTGGTGCCCCCAGTGAATACACAGCAGGCGGTCCGACAGGTCCCTCCGCCCCGCCCGCTCCAAAGCGTCCCGCAGGAGCTTGGTCTTATTGGGCTTGTCCCACGACCTGCTGTACCTGCGTGGGGTAAGGGGAAACATCCTACTCTGTCCAGGTGTACATACTTAAATCTGTACTTATATTAGTACCAGTTGCTCATGCCCAAAGTCTCTTTCACATGTTTACTGAAGACTTAAATCCTCACTTCAGTTCACTTCCTGCCAATGTTCACATAGTGTTATTTTTCTTATCTGATAAGTAACCATCGTCATCCACCAAAATTTGGAGAGGTAACATTTGTGCATTTATATAGCAGCATACATTTACAGAGGTTAAAAAACTAATTAACCTAGCTCAAGGGTACGATGTTATTACATAGCCCTTATATTTGGACCAATGACCTTCTGCCTCCACATTTATTTAGAATAATGCCATAGCCTGAGGTTTGGTTTCCTTTGTACCTGTGAGCAAGGTGTACTTCGCTTGTGACCTGCTTCAGTAAAGATCCAGCTGTATAAGTGGATACTACGCATAAGTTGTGTAATCAGGATCTGTGACGTAATGTAATTTGGATAATCGATTCAAAGAACTGAAATGGACAGAACAATTGCTAATTGGCATTGCTAATGTAAAGCCAGGGTGATGGTGGTGTGGGAGCTGGGTCTGTGAGCCACATACCAGCACTCCAGCATGCTCTTGGCCTGGGCCTTCTTCTCTGCCGCTACCGTGTGGAACCGCCTGAGTTCCGCCCGAGTGAAGCCCAGCTCGTAGGCCAGAACCGGCCACTCAAAGCCCAGGTACCGCGACAGATCCTGGACCGACTTCAGGTTAATAACCGCATCCTGCAGGGGACACAGGACCCGGTTTAAGCACAGAGAAATCCATCAGGATAAAATTTAAGAATAGCCGAGTAGTGAGAGGTAGACAGAAGCACTATGAGCAGAGATTTTTTTTTTGTCGTTTAATTTACCGCCATTATAAATGGAACATGACTTACCTCCTGAGCTCTGTTCGGCATTTTGTTCCTCCAGTTTAGACAGTATGGCTGTTTGAAAAAGATGAGAACTTAACTGATTTCTCATTTCTGTTGCTGCATAATTCAGTACTCAGAACTGTGCCTGCTGCGTCTTCAGCTGTGTGACCCCGTGTCCTGGTCTCACCCTCTTATACAAAGGAATATTCGGTCATGTTCCATTTGACACTAAATTGCAGCTGCCTGCGTACATTAGAATGATTTCCGTTTCTAGGCTACTGTAGTGGTATAATAAAGCTACTATAAGGAAACTATAAAAAGGTACTACATAAAGCTACTCACCAGTTCTGTCAAGCCAGTCTGAAAACTGCTACAAACTGTGCCAACATATCAACACATCGTTTCCATAGAGATCTTACAATAACACTTTGCCCTGTTAAAAATTAAAGAAACCTCATGCAGCCTGAATAGACTGACTTACCCATGATTACCTGCTGCACAGCAGAGTCATTTTTTAATACAAATACAAATGGACAGGTCCCCCATCTTTATGACATATTTCCCAAGATCAATTAATGTATCTATCAAAAAATATTTTACATGAAAAATTCAAAATCTTTTTTTAAACAAGCCAAGACTGGAATGACTGCCATGGTATGACCTGTTCACAAACGAGTGGATCATTTGGAGAAGATACACAGTACTGACTGTAAAGACATACTGGATCAATCAAAGAAACAATTACGCGTCACCCTACTGAGCTACCGGCCACAGTCAGGTGTGGTCGGGATGCGATCCACAACGTAAGATTCTTGAGTTCCAGCCCCTTTTCAAGGCTTTAGTCCCAGAAGTTGCTGTGACCTTGAGCCTGTTCTTCCGTGATATGATTCAAAAGGTATCATGACAGCACACTGTTTAAGTTTTGACCCATTACCAAAACACTTTAATATTTTATTCAAAATTGTAAACTTGAACATTTCTCAAATGACAGACAGGGGGTAAACTTCTTACCCACACAGAGCATTTTCCATTCTGTTTTTCATGAGGAAATCAAACCCTGTGGTGCTAATTCATGAGAAGGGGCCAAACACAGGAACCTGCACTGATGGACCCCACACGATAACTGTCCGTCGGCATGTTGCTAATCTTATTTCATTAGCTCATTATAAAAATATTCTGAGATTTGCAGTCACGTTATTCATCAAAAACTGTCCATACACAATAGGAATCTGTGTATTATTCAATTCTCCAACAACCTTAGGCATTTAAAAAAAACTCATAACCACACAATGTGCTCACAGAGGTGGTCAACAAACTGACTGCTTGAGTACGAACATACCAGTGTCAAGGGCGGAAAAAAGGGGTCCAGTCAGACCTGCTGTTAAAACTGGAAAAAAAAACCTTTCTTAAAATGGAGACGATTCACAGTCTCTTAAGAGAGAGTGGCAGAACGTTCCGAGCCTGAATCTGTGAGTCCAAGTTTATCCTCAGTCATCTTCCGCCCGCTGCCGAAGGCTCCTGGACTTCCCGTTTTCCGCCTTCCTCTTCCGGAAGACCGCCCCCGCCTCGCCCCCCTCGCCCCCCAGCGAGGTGATGGTTCGCTCTCTGAACTTCACCTTGGGCTCTGGGGGCAGTTCGCAGGGAGCCGGCGCAGTACACACACCCTCCACTTGGGGGAGCTGCAGATCCACGTTCTCGCTGTAAGGGACAGAGGTGAGTCATTACTAACAGAGGCTTTTGGGCACTAACAAAACAAAAAAAAAAAAACATTTTTAGTGTGTGTATATATATATATATATATATATATATATATATACAACCATTTTATTCATTTCTAACTTCACCTTTCTTTAACCTGTCCCAAAGACGCTTTACAGAAAGCAACATTACTCAACATTACAAGTGACGACTGAAGACTCACCTCTTCAGGCTGCACCTCTCCCCATCCCTCCCTACCTCCCTGTAGTCTCTAATTGACTATGTAATCTTAGGGTTGTAGCTAGGTAAGCTGTTTATCTTAGCTGACTTAGTTATTGCACTCGTGCCTACTCAACTATTGCTTGTATTATTTGCACAGACTGCTTTGTTGCTGTTTTTGCTCGTGTTAATCAGATTAACCTACAGGGTCCAAGTTAAACTACGCGGTCGTTCCCTGCACTTGGAACTGTACTTCCCTCTAGGGTTTTCAACATACTTGTTCCTGGTTATGATGATACACTTTGTTGTACGTCGCTCTGGATAAGAGCATCTGCCAAATGCCTGTAATGTAAAGTAATGTAATACTCTGGGTCAAGCACTAAAGGGTTGCTGTACTACTCTCCACACAGGTGGCCCAGATCTGCGAAGTAGTGCCCAGGGTTTGTGACTGGTTGGCCAGTGTCCCATGTGGACAGAGGGCACACTGGTGAAGTGATCTAACCCAGGGTTTGTGACTTGTTGGCCAGCCTCCCATGTGGCCAGAGGGTACACTGATGAAGTGATCTAACCCAGGGTTTGTGACTGGTTGGCCAGCGTCCCATGTGGACAGAGGGCACACTGGTGAAGTGATCTAACCCAGGGTTTGTGACTTGTTGGCCAGCGTCCCATGTGGACAGAGGGCACACTGGTGAAGTGATCTAACCCAGGGTTTGTGACTGTTTGGCCAGCGTCCCATGTGGACAGAGGGTACACTGATGATCTACCCCAGGGTTTGTGTGACTGGTTGGCCAGCGTCCCATGTGGACAGAGGGTACACTGGTGGTGTGATTCTGCTGGACTGATTCAGGGGAAGCAAGAGGTAAGGTGAACTTACTAGGGGTCAATCTCCTCCTGGATCTGCTCCCAGTCCCCATAAGGGTTGGTCTTCCTGGGCTTTTTCACCACAGCCTTCACTTTCGGTTTCGCCTCCTCTTTCTCTTTATCTTCCGCTTTCTTCTCCTTCTCTGCTTTCTCTTTCTCTTCCGCCTCCTCCTCCTCTTTATCACACTGAGCGGGTTTCTCGCGTACGTCTTCCACTTCCTCATTCCCATCATCCTCTCCGCTGTCAGCCTTGTCCTCCTCTGCTCCCCCTTCCGGAGGCTTCTCTAGTTTTCTTTTCTACAGGGAATGCAGTTTTGATCGTTTACAGTCTGATTTTTATTTATGCTTTATTGAACCAGGCCGTCACACCCCCCACTCTCTCTCACCCTGAAGCTGATCTTGGCGACCTGTGGCACCCTGCTGGCCTCTGGCTCAGATGGGGCTGTGGCCTTCTCTGAGCTCTTCTCCTCCGCTGCGGGGGGGTCGCGCAGGGGGGGCGCGTGGTCCCCCTGCCCCCCCGTTTCTCCGCTCCTGGCCGTCCGCTCCGGTGGACGGTACCCCGCCGGCTTCTCCCAGCTGCTCTCTGCAGACAGGATCACGCAGTGAGGGTGTGTGTGTGTGTGTGTTACAGTTACAGCACAGTCTGTGTGTGTGTGTGTGTGTGTGTGTGTGTGTTACAGTTACAGCTACAGCACAGTCTGTGTGTGTGTGTGTGTGTGTGTGTTACAGTTACAGCTACAGCACAGTCTGTGTGTGTGTGTGTGTGTGTGTGTTACAGTTACAGCTACAGCACAGTCTGTGTGTGTGTGTGTGTGTGTGTGTTACAGTTACAGCACAGTCTGTGTGTGTGTGTGTTAGTTACAGCACAGTGTGTGTGTGTGTTACAGCGCAGTGTGTATGTGTGTGTGTTAGTTACAACACAGTCTGTGTGTGTGTGTTACAGTTACAGCACAGTCTGTGTGTGTGTGTGTTACAGTTACAGCACAGTCTGTGTGTGTGTGTGTGTGTGTGTTAGTTACAACACAGTCTGTGTGTGTGTGTGTGTGTGTGTTACAGTTACAGCACAGTCTGTGTGTGTGTGTGTGTGTTACAGCGCAGTGTGTATGTGTGTGTGTTAGTTACAACACAGTCTGTGTGTGTGTGTGTGTGTGTGTTACAGCACAGTCTGTGTGTGTGTGTGTTACAGTTACAGCGCAGTCTGTGTGTGTGTGTGTGTGTTACAGCGCAGTGTGTGTGTGTGTGTTACAGTGCAGTCTGTGTGTGTGTGTGTGTGTTACAGTTACAGCACAGTCTGTGTGTGTGTGTGTGTGTGTTACAGTTACAGCACAGTCTGTGTGTGTGTGTGTTACAGTTACAGCGCAGTCTGTGTGTGTGTGTGTGTGTGTGTTACAGCGCAGTGTGTGTGTGTGTTACAGTGCAGTCTGTGTGTGTGTGTGTGTGTGTGTTACAGCGCAGTCTGTGTGTGTGTGTGTGTTACAGTTACAGCACAGTCTGTGTGTGTGTGTGTGTGTGTGTGTGTGTTACAGTTACAGCACAGTCTGTGTGTGTGTGTGAGTGTGTGTGTTACAGTTACAGCACAGTCTGTGTGTGTGTGTGTGTGTGTGTGTGTTACAGTGCAGTCTAATTCCCCCTGGGGACAGCTCTGGGGAGGGAGAACTCACCCCCGGTGACTGAGTTGTAGTAGTAGGTATAGCCTTCTGGGCTCTGGGCCTCCATCCACCGGCAACTCTGAGATTTCTGCATAAAACACATCACAGATGAAACACAGACCGAGATGTAAAAGAGATCTGTCCAGGGCCACTAAAGACAATACATTTCCTACTACTTGTAAGAAAAAGCCATGATCAAAAAGTAAGGAGTAAATTAGCAAATCAAAAATACTAATATGTTTTACCTCATTCGCTCTCCTCTGTTTTGATTTCTTCTGATTTTTTTCTTTCCCCTGAAAACCTTTGGGCTTCTCCCACTGGGATTCTGCAATAGAAAGAGCCACAGAGACGCTCAGCTGCTGGTGTGGGGAAACGTGCCCTTTCTGCCCTTAATCAGCCGCGCACACAAACTCCAAACCGCCTCTGTCACCGCCGGTGAGTATTTACACCAAACTGCCTCTGGCACCGCCGGTGAGTATTTACACCAAACCGCCTCTGGCACGGCCGGTGAGTATTTACACCAAACCGCCTCTGTCACCGCCGGTGAGTATTTACACCAAACTGCCTCTGGCACCGCCGGTGAGTATTTACACCAAACTGCCTCTGGCACCGCCGGTGAGTATTTACACCAACTGCTCAGGTCTGAGGCATCCATAGCTAGTTAGTCTGAGGCCTACCCCCGGTCAGCGTGTTGTAGTAGTAGGTGTGTCCTTCATCAGAAGCGCCCTCAAGCCAAGTCCCCGATTGGCTGCTTCCGGAGGCTTCAGCCTCTGCGCTGGCTTCACAGACACAACACCCAAAATGACTGAACACATTAGCCATTTCAAACAACACAGTCAAATTCACATTGGTAAATCTTACGGTCCAGTATCATTTTGGAAAAACGTTTAAAAAAATTTAAATAAGTGTAAAGCGAAATGTTAACACCTACTGTATCATTACACTGTTATCAAGCATTATTACTTTTTTAAAATAAAGAATACAGAAAAAATGTATCCCAGATGACTAGGATCAAACTACAATAAGTAAAATAAACATAGCATCAAAGGACATAAATACAAACAGAATTTTTATAAATCTAAAGTTGGAAAGTGAAGCCGTAGCTTTGACCAAATGAGACGCGTTTCCTCGGGAGGAGCAGCTCTGCAGCTGATTACCCGATTCGGCCTGGAGCCGTTTCAGATCCTCCTGAAAGGCCTTCATCGCTGCGTCCTCCATCGCTGCAAACTCCTTAGACATGCGGTCCTCCTGCTTGGCCTTGTCCATGCTCTTCTGCTTAATCTGCACAGGACGAGTGTCACAAAAGCATTCTTAATGTGAAACTTCTCAGAGATGTCATATCTCGTATTTTCAAGATAAAAGGAAAACCCTGTCTACTGTAACTTAACAGTTAGTTAAAATCAAATGCCATACTCGAAAAAGTGGTGCTCCCCACTTTTGAAAGTGGTTCTCCCCTGTTAATGTGCAGCAGAAGCCTTCGGTCAGGTTTTTTTTTTAATGAAAAGAAGAATGATATCAACAGTACTGGTCCTTGTATTATGCCCGCTTGGTACTGGATCAAGACCACAACAGGCAGTATAGCCCGCCCTATAATTGCTTCACCAACTGCACTTACTAATACTGCCCCCTGCAGTTGAGTAGATTGTTGAAATGTGATTCTGAAGACGAATTTCATCTTATTGTATTTATTTGTAAAAATTGGCTTTAAAGGCTTTTTCACATACTTTGACATAGTTACTGAAGGGATTTTATTTACATGATTAGGGGATTATTTAGTTTTATACTGTAGTTTAAACTTTATACAAATATACATACCTCTGAAATTTTAGCAGCCACATTTTCCTTGTGATTCTTCCCCCTTTCATGAAACTCAACACTCTGTGTGAATACAACAAATAAAATATTGCATTGCAGTAGCCTACAAGTACACAAATATACCTCGACTATAGAGCACCCAGTTGAACTGCAGCAACAGTCCTCAGCACGGGTTTAGTCATAATCGAACAGTGATTCAATGCAAAATGTATACATTTGTAAATGTATTTTATAAATACCCAATATAGAAGTATGTTTTTATAATATAGCCTATATTTTATTATAAATGTTCACAGACCACATAAACTGCATATAAACCCCCTAACAGACGGCCGCTCACCGGTTTGTTGTCCGCAATCCAACATTTGCAGTACTGGCAGAATTTTTTGGGTTGTGATTTCCAATAGTCAGCCCTTAGTAATCAAAGCACACAAACAAGACTCTGTAGAAATTACGGCTAAATAATAAAGTAGTTATCACAACAGTAAGACTACAGAATCCAAGAGAAAAACAGTACAATAACGTATGATAAGTAACGTCATTAAAAAAAACTGTCAAACCATCAACACAGGAGGATAATTATGAAAACCAATAACGGCTCCCCTTAAACTGGATTGCAACTACCAAGCTAACTTGTCCGCCAGCTAGACATCGTATGCATCTTATGCTAGTTACTTACAGTGAGTGCATAAGTCCCTAAACTGTCGGTTAATTGGCTTGCTATCGACATACTTACATTATGACAATTGATCCTGATTGATCTTGCCTAGCGTAAAATTAGCAAGCTTTCACTGGCACCAATAATTGCCAATCCATTCCTTAAATCCACGCACAGAAACTACGTAAATATCTGTCTTTTTCTGATGACGTCTACTACGGATGTCCTGAAGAGTCAAATGATCTCGTGAATTGGCGAAGCTCTTTTCCCGGACAACTTGACAGTAGCGTTCGCCTGTGTTCTTTTTTTTTTGGAATTACAAATATTTATTTCCTTCTCTTCCTTCAGCTAGTGAGGAACTGCTCATTTCAATTTAGGCATATAAACAATACTTAAATTATATTGCAATATGCCTAGGCTATTTCACGTAGATCTAGAACGGTCACGGAACGGAAGTAAACAAAACCAGTGTATCGCTTTTTCCGCTTTCGTATAACTTCAATTGCAAAAATGGTGCCATGCTATTGGCACAAATATGCTCCATCACGTACAGTAAGGTTTTTCTTGGTACCTAGAGCATGATGGACACAGACCTCCCATATGGTCTAGCGGTTAGGATTCCTGGTTTTCACCCAGGCGGCCCGGGTTCGACTCCCGGTATGGGAATGATGTTTTTCCCAAAGCACGCCTTATTTAAAACAATCGCACTATGTATAAGGAGCTTGCTGACGCACAATAGCCCAACATGTCAGATGTGTTAATTGTGAATCATAGTGAGGCATTACATTTTCAGATATTGGACCAATTGTTTGACAGCTGTATTTGCTGGCTACTGCATTGCATAAATGTTTATTTTCAAAGCCCTGCTTAAAGCGTTGTAAATAATTTAGGAATTGAATTTCACACTTGTAATTCCTGGTGGACTCGAATTTGTAAAGTTATTAGCCACACCCAAATTAATTTAAAAAAATTATTGGGGTGGAAACCCCTTCAGTGAGATAACTACAGCACAGCATAAAACTGGAAAGAAGAACCCCACTGTGGAAACAGACGAGGCCGAATATACACAATTTAATATGGACGAAGAACTAGAGCCTTACCTTCTGCTAGGCATCCAGGAGACCGCCAGGAGGCAGAGAATTCACAAGGTGACGCAGGAGATTGAGACGTGTTCTGAGGAGAACGTGCGGCAAGTTGGACAGAGTTCCTGGTGAGTGACTGCTGTGAGTGACCATTACACAGCTAACGTTAGCATCTCTGTCAATCTCTGTCTTTGTGCAGTTTCGTCAAATTTGTGCAGCTTTACCTGTATTTGTATTCTAACATGTATGCGGCATGTTTCTGGGCGTCGCGCTCTTTTCTGTGTGGGGAGCGGTGGGTGTGGCCTACAGAGCCTGTGGTTTGGGATCTTGTGGTTTGTTGCTATAGCCAGCTAGCTGCTGTAATAATACAGTGAAGCAAAAAGACAAGCTGACAGGGCTCGTTCAAGAACTAGAGTTATGGGAATTGCTTTTCCTTGGTGGTGTCCGCTGAAGTTCACTATGGGGATGAGAAGCGACACGGAGCTGGGTTGTTTTCCGATTGACCTGTAAGTTCAGTACCTGTAACGTTACCTCTAGCTATGCTGCTAGGGTTGCCAGACGGCTAGTTTTGGATGGGAATGTCCATTTTTAGAATTATTTTCCCAATGTCCGGTCCGAGTAATTGATCGGAGAAATTTACTGCTAGTTCCAAATGAATTTGCGTGTCTGTGATTTGGGCAGACACCCAGGGGTGAGTGGGCAGGTTTGAAGATGGAGGGGGATACTTCTTTGATTGTAAACACAGGCTAAAAGATCATGCATATTATGCCTTTAAACTAAACTGGTTTAACATGTAAAAACAAGGCATACTGTGATTACTGGACAGCACGCAGCAAGTTATGTTTAATTTGACTGGTGTTAATGTCTATGGAAAGAAAGTGTACGTTTTTTTTCCCCATGTGTCATTTCATGACACAGTCTGGGAACCACTGACATAACACTACTAGAAGAAGAGAATTAAAAACAAATGTAAAAAAAAAAACAAAAGTCCTTTTTGAATATATTGCACAGCAACACATTGTAATTTGAAAAGCTTTTATTTTAGTTTAAAATAGTCATCCCCATACAGTAAAGTTAATAAACAAAGAGGTATAGAAAAGCAATCCCTCTTAAGTGCAGTGCAACTACAGTGTGACGTTTCTTCCATAGGAACGTGAAAATAGTTGAATAGAAATGATTAAAACAGGAAACAAAAATACATTGAACTGACTTTCAGCCGTGACAACACACCTATATTGCTACATTGTCTTATAAACACAGTTATTCTAAAAAAACGAACAAATGTTATCCAGTGTTTCTCATTAAACCAAAATGACATTTAAAGTGGTATTAGAACTGAACAGAACACTTAAAACTGCTCTTCAATACTCTTACAGGCACCACAATTAAATTACAGATTTTACAAACCGATTTAGTTTTTTGTTGTCTCAAACAATTTTATTTTCTGCCATTTAAGTGTTTACCTTTTTAAAAAAAATCCTCAAATGGCAAAATAATTTCATTAGTACCGCTACTTTCAAAGTGTGATATTTTGTAAACATTCTCAAATATTATGCTCTAATTAAAATTTTTGGCTACAATGCTTTCCTTAAAAATCGGACAAGAATATTGCAATAGCAGGAGTTGCGTTACCGCGACGCGCACAGGTTCAGAAGCTCGGTCAGTGCGGCCATGTCGCTGATTACCGCGGCTCTCCCGCTCACAAGCACCAGCCGCTGGCAGCTTTCTCCACAGAGCCGCTGGCAGCTTCCTCCACAGAGCCGCTGGGAATGAGGCCGTCCCATCAGCAGGCCCAGCCAGCTGGGCCCTGGGAATGCCAGGGTCTCTACCCCCCTCGCCCCCTCGCCCCCTCGCCCCCCCCCCCCCCCCCGTCAGTAGCACCCGTCCCTCCAGCTGCTGTCCCGCAGGGCACTGAGGGCGGCCAGGCTTTTTGGGGGCGTCAGTAAACTGCGGAGGAATCAGATGGCGACACGGCGAGTTACAATCCAGCCTGGACATGTAGTACAGGATCTGTACACAACTGCTCACGGTAGACATTGCTCTGCTTTATTAAGGTAACACATTAACACGACAGTAAGATGCACTATGCGTACATGTTGGCTCTCTTTGTGGACATGTTGGCTCTCTTTGTGGACATGTTGGCTCTCTCTGCGGACATGTTGGCTCTCTTTGTGGACATGTTGGCTCTCTCTGCGACCATGTTGGCTCTCTCTGCGGACATGTTGGCTCTCTTTGCAGACATGTTGGCTCGCTTTGCGGCCATGTTGGCTCTCTTTGCGGCCATGTTGGCTCTATTTTCATGTGCTTACCTGCGCACGGGCTGGGCTATTTTGCTGCGGGGAATGGCGCTGGTCCCCACGATGGAGGCGGGTCGCGGCAGGGCGCTGCGGCCGGGGGTGGCCGGGGTGGCGGGTTTGTTGGGCAGCGGGATGCTGCTGCTGAAGATGGAGTGCAGGCTGACGGACGTGGGCACGGTGCTGCTGCCCTGCACAGTGGGGCTGACGTAGGCCGTGGCCTTCAGAGGTTGCCGCGACGACACCGGGAAGTTCCCCACACTGTGGACTCTGTGCTGGAGTTGACCCGGAGATGGAACTGGACAGGAAACAGGAAGTCAGCCTCCCCCAGAACTAACGGTACACCATAGATCAACATAGTGAAAAGCATCACTTCCTGTAACTCCCCCTATCAAATACAGAGTAGTTTTGTACATATAGTTTTAGATGAATCTCAGTTGTGTGTAGTTCCTAGTAGAAACTTAAATGTCAGATGAAATCAGGGCAGTCCAGGTGTTTATTATCATTATGAGCAAACAGGAAGTTGAAATTTCAGTTTCCCCTGCAGTGTTTGGCTGAGGTGCTGGCCTGGTGATTGACAGGCGGTGTGAGGTCTCACTGGAGGACTGGAGCCGCGTGAGGGCGCTGGACGACTCGAAGCTCTGGCTGTTACGGATGGAGGAAGGGGAGCCCATCGGACCGGCAGGGGACGGGACGGGCGGCACGCCCGGGACGCTCGGCATGCTGGGAGCTCGCACCAGGTTAGGCATGCTTCTCCGGAGCTTATCTACAGCGTGACATCACATCCTGTCAGGTGCACCGAGAACAGCCTACTGCATGCCACACATGTATGCATGCACGCACACACGCATACGTACACACACGCAGGCACGCACGCAGGCACGCACACTCACGCAAAATCACTGCTGGGCAGGATATGTTAGGAGACAAATTATAAGTGTTTCATGTCATAATTAAATTTCAACTGTTGGGAAACTGTGTCACATTTAATATTGTCTGAAGGAAGAGACTAGCACTAAATCACTACAACAGTTTAACCTAAAAATGCCCCTGAAAGGTTCATTACACTTATAGTACTCCTGGGAATCAATTCTAAAATTTGGTTTCCTTCCTGGTTATGCAAGGTAGTCTGTAGCCCCTCCCCTCAGTATAGTCTGAGTGCTCTGTAATCCCTTCAGTACCTGCTCAGTCCTGAGCTCACCTGTAGCCTTCTGATCAGATATATGCCAGCCAAGGTGTGCTTACAGCTCTGCAAGACGCTTACGGTCAGGTATAGCCAACTATACCGTCTCTTACAGCATCACACCCAGGCCACACAGTCCTCAGTAAGCCTTCATCACCACTCATGTGCATTTGACTTTGTCAGAGTTAAAATAATTTGTACGACAAGAAACCAAATGATAGAGATGATAGTATTCAGTTCATACATAGAAAGGAATACTCAATGTTTGAATGATTTTCACACCTCTGGTTCAACTTTCAGTTCAAACACGTCAGTTTTTTTAAGCTTAAGACCTATTTGTAGGGGGACATCACTCTTGAACAAATATCAGCAAATAAGTTGTTTTTTCTTTTTTTCTTTTTACATGTGTACTTTAAAATTTTAGAAAAGCATGCAAACGGTTAACACACACACAAACACACACACAAACAATTTTTGCAATCCATGGAAAGTGATGTTATTCTTCCACAGATTTAATTCCCAAATAATCCACATGCATCCAGCTTCTGTGGAGCTACTTGAAGGTAAATTGACCCACTTACTCTCGTATTCAGCTTGATTCCAAACAGCAGATCCTAAGTGTTTACATACAATTCAGCAGAACAGACGTGGCAAACGAACACAAGCACAGACACACAGAAGAAAAAAACAGGTTTGTGGGGTCAGCCTTGGTGAGGTGAAGCCATAATGGGCGGCAGATATGGGACATTCATTTTTAATGAGCAGCTGTCTTCAAAGACTCATGACCTGCTCTGCAGAACAAAGATATTGATTATTGGAGAAAGACTAAAAGCACCACAATACTAGTTTCAGGGTTCGACGGTAACTGAGCCAACTCAGGCACGAGTAGCATGCGCTTTTTCCCCAGAAACTGGCTGTTATACGTGGTGTGGCTGTGGAACCTCTCAGCTCAGATGGATAGCATCTCTTCTGGAGACACAGTTGCTGCCGACGCCCAACCGATAGATTTACAGCTGCATTTCTGCTCATAAGCGAGAGCAAGGCTGCCTTTTACAGGCTATATCCATCCTGTGATTCATTTCATCCATTCAGTAATTAAACATGAAATGCAGCGCTGAGTTCAAACATACAGCATTCACATAATTGAGATGAGCAATAGCATCTTCTGGCCTCATACGGGTCTCAGAGTTATGATAAAGAGTGACTCTTAAAACGCAGCGTGCATTAGCACACTGTTTTACAATCCACAGAGCTCACCAATTTATAACAATCTAATGGGAGATGGATTTACTCAGTGACAAAACGAGCCACACTGCAGTGCATGTGAAATGTGTAGCTGTGGTAAGGCCAATGCTCTTGCTCTGTGGTATGGCCACTGCTCTTGCTCTGTGGTATGGCCACTGCTCTTGCTCTGTGGTATGGCCACTGCTCTTGCTCTGTGGTATGGCCACTGCTCTTGCTCTGTGGTACGCCCACTGCACTTGCTCTGTGGTATGGCCACTGCTCTTGCTCTGTGGTATGGCCACTGCTCTTGCTCTGTGGTATGGCCACTGCTCTTGCTCTGTGGTATGGCCACTGCTCTTGCTCTGTGGTACGCCCACTGCACTTGCTCTGTGGTATGCCCACTGCTCTTGCTCTGTGGTATGCTCACTGTGCGCACTCTACACTATAGTCCTCCTTAGCTGTGCATGAGCCTTTAGTTACATACAGAAACCGGACCCCCCGCCCCCTCCCCTCCCTCCCACTCACTCACCTGCGGAGGCCCTGTTGTGAGGCTCGGGCAGGCAGCCGGGCGTGGGGGGGCTGGAGTGCTGCTGGGACAGGCTGCTGAGGTACTGGGGGGCGGGCGGGCTGCGGTGGCAGTCCCTCAGGCTGGAGAAGGTGTGTGAGTGGGACAGGCTGCGCTGCAGGCCCCCCCCGCGGGCTAGCCGGGGCTGGGGGGGCGGCAGCTGGTCATACTCCTCGTCTTCCTCCTCCACGTCCTGCTCGCTGAGCACGTCCCACCGGCCCGAGCGCAGGGAGAAGCTGGAGCTGCGCCGGCAGCCCGAGCTGGAGGTGGAGGCGTAGTCCTGGCGCAGGCCTGTAGGAGGCGCACATCACAAAACAGAACGCTTTCAGGCTGGCTTTGGCCGCCTCGACCAGAAACAACAACAAAGATCGGTGCACAAATTACTTCCTGCTACTGAATTTCTCAAACAGTGTGGATCAGTGCATTTTTTAAAAGAGCATTTAAATGCTCTCTAAAGTGCTTCTTAAGTGCTTCAGGGATTTGAACCGTGCAGATAAAGAGGGGTGAAGGTTTCCAGTGCTGAGAGGACGTCTCTGAGTCGCGCGGTGTCCGCCAACACTCCCCTCCCCCCACCCTGACCCTCCCGCCCACCCCCTGTCTCAGAACCTACTCTCCTCCTGCAGCCTCGCCATGACCTGCACGTCCGTCAGGTCCTGCAGCTTGTAGCCCATGGTGATGGAGTCTTCGTCCAGCTCCGAGGCGCTCAGCTCGCTGTCGACGGAGGACTGGGGACTGAGGGGGGGCCGGCGATGGCCACGACCTTCCAGAGAAATTTGGGGGGGTTGGTTGGGGGGGTGGGGGAGGGTGGGGTGGAGGAGAAGATATCGCTGGGCTAAAATCTTATTATCAGACCTACCATACCCCTTGCCCTTTGTGTGACAGTAAATTCCAAAACATGTCCTGGGCACATTTGGAGGCTGAAAGCACAGGGAGGTGACCTGAATAGACAACTGTGTGTATAAAGATTTCCCCTCTTAAAGGCATACTATGCAGGATTTCTTTTTGACGTGATGTGGTCCTGTGTTTACGAGCAAAGAAGTCTCCAACCCACTTGGTGAACTTCAGCTGACTCCAAGGTTAACTCTTGAATGAGCACTGTCGGATTTACTTTTTTTGGCTGTATCTGGGCAGCTTCGTTAGCTAGCTAGCAAGAAACACCCTGATCGCAAGCCGCAGGCTCTGTAGCCAAGCCCACCCTTCCCCAAACAGAAAAGAGCGCCATGCCCAGAAATGACCCAAACACATTTTAGAATAACAAAAACAGGTAAAGATGAACAAATTCAATGAAAGTGCATGAAGACAGATTGCCGATGCATCAGAAATATGCCTTAGCAATGGTTGTTTTGTCATATTACCAAGCTAAACTCCTGCATTTTATGCCTTTTAAGTTAAAAATGTGCTTCTGCCTCATTCTCCATTGATGCCCCTGACCCTCTTGCAGGAGGCACATAGGGTTGTGCATTCTGCAGACTTGACAGAAGCAGGAAGTGCATGCACCAGGAACAAACAGTGCATTTGCTGCAGTGCTGGATGCGTGGCATGAGTGATGGTCCAGTGCAATACCATAGACGTCTCTTTGGCGAGCAGGTCCATGAGCACATAATGCATGACATGAGTGATGGTCTTGCGCAATACCATAGACCTCTCTTTGGCGAGCAGGTCCATGAGCACATGATGCTTACTGTGACGGGTGGCGTGATTGAGGAAGGAGGGAGCTCTCTCGCCTACACCGGGGGAGTCCTTCCCATTGGCTGTCTGAGTCACATGGGGTGGGGAATGGCTGGATGGGGGGAATGATGCTAGACAAAGAAAGAAACCGGCAGAAGTTCACATACAATGAAGTGGCACGCTGGTCCTGATCTTTAAGCAACTGTACCCCCCCCTCCCATAACCCCCCCCCCGCCCCCAAACTCCATATCCACAAAAATCCTCCATCAACTCACTCATTTACCCACTCGGTGAGGGGTAAATCGTTTCATTTAGCTCTGCATAATATTTAGCAAAAGCAGCTGGAAATGATCACAAACAGCAATGTCTCATGAATGAAAATAAAGACAGGGCTTCAATTAGTGAAATGTCATGAATAAATTCTATGGTTTGTCATGGATTGGCCTCCAACCCATAGCGGTGGGCTTAACTGCCACCCCTAAGCCACTCTATGCCCGTGGACACCATAGAAATCTATGCAGCGTAGCCACGCCTCCACTCTCGCAAGCCAGCCAATGAATGCGGCGTCGCATGAAGACCTGTTCCAATCAGCCGGTGACAATGCAAAGAGAGATCCTTTCTTAAACCTGTTCATCTGCTTTATCATTCAAGGTTTGATAAAAAGAGAATACAGAGACAACTACTATCAAAACCTTTAGTCAAAATACATAATCATCAGATTTCTCTCAGAATTCAATTATATTCTTTTCCAAGCTGGAGAAGTACCTGCTAGCATGTTCTTCACTCATTAAGCAGATTTCTCATTACAGATCACATTATTGGTGTCAACAGGGAAACATCTTGCTCTGAAGCATTGTAGGTAAGTAGTCATCTTTGGCTCTTTATATGGAATCAGACTTTAAAATATATATTTAAAAGAATATCTGAAATACTGTACACTTCTATACTGGACCACAGATAAGCTTTGCATTGTTGAGGACAGGTTTCCACTTTGTTGTTGATGGTTGAGTCCATGGATGCAGGAGCACAGACAGAGGAATACAGCACAGGTGTGTGTCGTTAGGTCTGAGGTAAGGGAGGGGTTACCTGTGTGTGTATTAGCTCTGAGGTGGGAGGGGTTACCTGTGTGTGTATTAGCTCTGAGGTAAGGGAGGGGTTACCTGTGCGTGTATTAGCTCTGAGGTGGGAGGGGTTACCTGTGTGTGTATTAGCTCTGAGGTGGGAGGGGTTACCTGTGTGTGTATTACCTGGCGATGGCTGGGTTAGTGCAGGCTTAGAGCAGCTCTGAGGTAGGGGAGGGGTTACCTGTGCATGTATTACCTGGCGTTGGCTGGGTTAGTGCAGGCTTAGAGGAGGGTTTGCAGGTGTGGCAGAGGGGGGGGACTCCGGCTACGGGGCTGTAGGGGAGGGCAGGACTCACAGGGCTGGAGTAGACACCCCTCCACCTGTGGGCTGGGATGGGGTGGGGGTAGGGGGGGAGGAGGGGGAGGTTAAACCAGTTCTGCACACCCCAGGCACAGGACCACAGCGTCTGGAGACGGGCCCCGGGTTCAGAGAACCGCTCGGACCTCCGTGACCCGATCGGAGCACGTCTGCGGTAAAGCGTGGCGATTTGGCCCGTCACACGCAAGAGCCTCACAGAATAGAGCTATTCAGGCCTGGCCACCAAACAAGTGCCCCTCCTGTGGCCCGGGCACAAAGATGCTCTTATGAGGGAACTGGCCCGTGTGGAGCGCTCCTGCACAGCTGAATCCCCGCATTCAGGAGCCCCAGAGCACGCTCTCCCCTTCAAACACGTGTCATACGTCACACATGCAGTGCCCGTGCGTTCCTACAGGGGGCGATACGCACGAGAAAAACAACAACCGCTGCTCATCTTACAGACAGAGTGGGTTGCAGTGCTGCAATGCCTAGGCTGCACCAAGTGCTCTGATTACCTACAGAGAAGATAGTGTCTAAACCCACCAGATATAAAAGTGACTGACTGTCTCATAATGGGCTTACGGCCTGGTCATTATGCTTTATAACCTCCCTCCTGCATTCACAGTTTCACTGTCGCTCCAGCTGAACAGAGCGTCACCACCGTTCACCCAAACCTTTACTTTTTAATGTCACACTTGCAGCGTGTACTTGCCCAAAAAGCCATTTATTGTGCACGTAGCCCTGATCCTGAACTCAACCCAGCCTGTGTGTGATACTGGTCCCCAGAGTGCTGTACTGTGGCTGCCCACTGCTCCTGAGTAGCCAGGATGGGTCGAATGCAGAGTACAACTTACAATTACCCCACAGGGTTCAGGAGAGCGCATCTTAAATCTCACAGCACAGATTCAGCTTGAGTGACAGAGGATGAATGCCTGTTCCTGGGCCACATGTCCCTAAATAGGTCAGTATTACAGTATGTGTGTGTGTGTGTGTAAGAGAGAGTGTGTGTGTGTGTGAGAGAGAGAGAGAGTGTGTGTGTGTGTGTGTGTGAAAGAGAGAGTGTTTGTGTGTGTGTATGAGAGTGTGTGTGTGTGTCTGTGTGTGAAGACAGTAATTCTTCATTTGAGTCTTCTGCATGTACAGAAGTGCATATACAGAATATGTATTTGAGAGAGTATGTGAATACAAAAGAGTATGTATACAAAATTTGTACACAGTTGTTGATCTTGTTGTTGTTGATGAATGTGCATGTAGGTCTGTCTGTCTGTTCGTCTGTCTGCTTGGCAGCTTCGGGGTAGCCCTAAGAAAAGAACATTCTTTTAAAGAACAGAGAGTTGGACGGCATGTTCTTTAATCCCCTAAGACAGTGCCCCACTTTCAGCTGGTGAATGGCATCTTCGCCTGTCTGTTGTCCTCTTTCTCCAGTATAATTAATGCCTTCTTCCCCACAGAGCTCCCTTTGCTAAGCTGTGAAACAGTCACACCAGCTCTTGGTTTAAAAATGGCAGTATAATGTTCAGTGTTTATTTAGGGACTGCAGCCAGCTCTCCACTGCAAGTTAAACATTTTTTCCCTTGCGCTGCGTTTAGGGCACCTGAACACGGTAATGAGACAGACGTGTGATCTCACTTCCTGGGCACCTGAACACGGTAATGAGACAGACGTGTGATCTCACTTCCTGGGCACCTGAACACGGTAATGAGACAGACGTGTGATCTCACTTCCTGGGCACCTGAACACGGTAATGAGACAGACGTGTGATCTCACTTCCTGGGCACCTGAACACGGTAATGAGACAGACGTGTGATCTCACTTCCTGGGCACCTGAACACGGTAATGAGACAGACGTGTGATCTCACTTCCTGGGCACCTGAACACGGTAATGAGACAGACGTGTGATCTCACTTCCTGGGCACCTGAACACGGTAATGAGACAGACGTGTGATCTCACTTCCTGGACACCTGAACACGGTAATGAGACAGACGTGTGATCTCACTTCCTGGGCACCTGAACACGGTAATGAGACAGACGTGTGATCTCACTTCCTGGGCACCTGAACACAGTAATGAGACAGACGTGTGATCTCACTTCCTGGGCACCTGAACACGGTAATGAGACAGACGTGTGATCTCACTTCCTGGGCACCTGAACACAGTAATGAGACAGACGTGTGATCTCACTTCCTGGGCACCTGAACACGGTAATGAGACAGACGTGTGATCTCACTTCCTGGGCACCTGAACACGGTAATGAGACAGACGTGTGATCTCACTTCCTGGGCACCTGAACACGGTAATGAGACAGACGTGTGATCTCACTTCCTGTATCGGAGCAGTATTACACCACACAGGTGTGAGACGTAACGCACTCCATTCACTATTACTACACACTGAAGGAACCGGACCGACTCATGCTTTCCATGCAGGGAATAAACCTAACGGTGTTTAGATTTGCAGCCGATGCTCTGTCCTTTTAAACTGATGAAGTCCTACTGCAGGTTGCTACTCTAGAAAAGCGCACACACATCTGTGTCCTTGATAAGATGACCCGCAGTTTGCCGTCTAAGCATTACTAGCTTAGCGCTAAATGGGACGGAAACCGTCCGCTGTGGGTCCACCGCCACTTTGCACAGATTTCCTTTGGTAACGTCACGCGTGTAAAAAGCATGCAAGGATGTATAAAGATTAGTAAAGGTGAAGGAGAGTGGACAGGTATGGCACAGGTATGCAGTTACTACAGGTGATGTGTTTTAGAGGGTGAGTCTGAGGGTATACCAGTGTGTAGGCATGTGAGTGTGGGTAAAGTTGTGTGAATGTGTGTGTGGGTGTATGAATGTGGGTAAGGTGTGAATGTGCAGTTAGGTGGATAGAGGTGTGCAGGTAAGGTGTGTGAATGTGTTTGAGGGTGTATGAATGTGGGTAAGGTGTGAATGTGCAGTTAGGTGGATAGGGGTGTGCAGGTAAGGTGTGTGAATGTGTTTGAGGGTGTATGATGGCGTGCAGTAAACTCTTGTGAAGGTGTAGCAGCGTACCTTGCTCCAGTCTCTGCACCAGGGAACGTCTGGCAGCCTCCACCTCCGGTCTGGGGTTATCCAGAACCTGCCTGCACCACTGCAGGGGACTGAGGGAGCGCTCTGTCCAAAGCCTGCTCTTCGGAGGCAAGTACAACCTGCAGGGAGAGAGAGACCAGCGCCTGACCCACAGACAACCATCAAAACCATCCTGACCCAAGGACAACCATCACAGCCCTTCTGACCCAAGGACAACCATCACAGCCCTTCTGACCCAAGGACAACCATCACAGCCCTTCTGACCCAAGGACAACCATCACAGCCACGGTCAGTGACATATCACATTATTACACTACATTAGACATTCAGCAGACACTCTTATCCAGAGACACGGACACAGGTTTAGCATTTTTACAGTGCATCCATTTACACATCTGGATACATACTGAAGCAGTGCAGGTTAAGCACCTGGCACAGTGGGACAACAGTCATACCTGGGAATCAAACCTACAACCTTTAGGTTACAGGGCCAGCTCCCTACCCCACACTGGCACCCACTTTGTACTCTCTGTGCTGTTAGCCGTTAGCTTGGCCAATGCCCTTATCATGGCCAGCTGGCACCAACGCCAAAGCTGAGCGAGTCGCTCTGGATAAGAACGTTACCGGTAAAGCAGTGCAACACATTCCACTGCAGATCAGCCAATTGTTTTTAGATGCAGGCTAATCTCTGGCTGGAGACACACTTCCTGTCAGGAGGCTTCTGGGTAATTGCTCACAGGTCTGGGTGGTTCCTGTGTGCCAGCGCTCACTGGCTGTCTCTCCTCACTCACTCACTTCATACATGAACACATGAACATGCTTTTCACTCTTCTACCAAAGGTCACAGAAGCTGTGTTTCAACACGGTACAACATCCTGGCTGCATGTGTGTGTATTTAGGTTTTTAAAGTACATTTCAAAAGCCTTGAGCAAATGTTATAACTGTTTGGCTCTGTTATACCTGATTTTACGCAATGTCATCCACAGTTATTACAGCCTACATGTAAACTGTTTTAGCAGAACAGCAGTTTTGTGTTCCAGCTACTGTTTATACACACACACACACACACACAATGGACCAGTGTCCACATCATGTGACAAACAAGCTACTGTTAAAAAACTGCACACATCATTACATAAAAAGAGCTCTTATTTTACCTTAATTAAAAACTGCAAAATGATGTATGGATTCAGCTGATGTTTTCATTTGAGCTAATCTACAAATTTGGTAGAGTAATGTTTATGGAGTCTTTATGACCTTCTCTTGCTGGAGGGCCTTGCATTCTGTTGGTCACATGACCAGACCACTGATCATGGCCCCACCCAGCAGTGGACGTGCGGAAGGACTTAAGGACGTGCTGGATGTTGACACACTTATACAGACACAGCGCTGGTTAGTGCATTCCATCAGTGTGGTTATCTAGTCACTGCGGGATGTCTCCTGATTTATGCTCCTGGGATGTGGCAGTGAGCTGATGCACGCTCCAGGGATGTGGCAGTGAGCTGATTTATGCCCCTGGGATGTGGCAGTGAGCTGATGTATGCTCCAGGGATGTGGCAGTGAACTGCATGTATGCTCCAGGGATGTGGCAGTGAGCTGCATGTATGCTCCAGGGATGTGGCAGTGAGCTGCATGTATGCTCCAGGGATGTGGCAGTGAGCTGATTTATGCTCCAGGGATGTGGCAGTGAGCTGATTTATGCCCCTGGGATGTGGCAGTGAGCTGCATGTACGCTCCAGGGATGTGGCAGTGAGCTGCATGTATGCTCCAGGGATGTGGCAGTGAGCTGCATGTATGCAAAGCCAGGCTTCCACAGCACAGCGTTCAGTGGGCGTGGTCAGCCGCCGCAAGCGCACGGACTGCTGCCGCCGTTTAAACCGGGGACCTGGGTACTGTGACAGAGACAGATCGCACGGCTGCAAGGGAGGCACCCTGAGAACAGCAGCACTGTGTGTGTTTGGTGATGTGTTTCTGAAAACTGGGAGATCGGGAGAACAGGAAAACGGCAGAACACAGGGAGGACATGCGAGGCTGGCAGAGAGGCTTCCTGCAAGCTTCTCCCTGTGAAAGCATCTCACTGTGAAAGCATGCCCTCACAGTGCTTTCTAAAACGACACCGTTTCCACAGAGCTGCAGATGTAGTTTTAAACACTCAAAGCTGATGCAACATTGAAGGTATTCACCACATATCTCAGCTTTGGATTATTTATTAATTCAGAAAAAAACATTGTCATTCCCACTGCAGATACTTTCCCAACAAAAAAAAGGTTTAACAGCTAAGCTATCTTCATAGAAAGTAAGTCTTTTCTAAATGTGGAGATGGCTTTATTTAGCTGTGTATAAAGGCAGCTTGGAGGTAAATACAGACTTGCACAGCTTTGGGATACTACTGTGAATCTGAGGTGAGAAACTCAAACAGAACTTAGTTTGGAACATTGGATGCTCAGATAAAAATTATTTGCAAAACTCAGTGTTGAATCCGGGGTGAATAGGATTAAACTTCTGGGTTGGAAGGTCAAGACATTCTACCATAAGAACAAAAAGTGATGTGTATTATGGTTTCAAATATATAATTTCCGTATTACATAAACCTCACGTTGCGGTATGTCGAGTGTAGGTCAGGGCCACAATGAAAGTATGTTAAATTTTCCACATGACCGAATGCACGAAACTGGAAACTGGAAACTGGTTCACCGGCCACACCGCCCGCGAGCCATTAGCGAATCTGTAAATGCCCTGGTCCCATGGTGCTCTACTCAAGAATTTATTTGTATGGGAACGTTACGATCAAGGCAGAAAAATACTCCCGGGCAACAGAATACTTAAACGCCAAGTACCGGTGATTACCCGCGTTCGTTAAATAAGAATAAGAAGCAGCCATCATCATTGTCATCATCAGCATTAATTAAAAGCTAATTTGTTCTACGTGCAAGTGCATTTGTGCTAATCCAACCCGTGCAAGAGTGCATTTCAAATGGCAAGTTAAGAGTATCCAGTCTCTGATGATGTCCCATTATCCTTGATACTGTAAGGCTTACTGAATTATTGCTACGGTAGCCGACACAAAGCAATTTGCATAGAGCAATGTATTGGTTGTGTATATTTTGCTACTAAACAGTAATTCATTAGCAGTAAATAAAGATACTGAAACCAAACAACAACATGCAAAAGGGTGACATTATTTTTGAAACGGTAGAACGAAAGGATGGAGGTGGTGTCTGTATATAAAAAGGAACCAAGGTTACAGTAGCCTACCAGATATCTTCGGACTCTTCGTTGCAAGGGAATATGGACTCTAGGTCTAATATCTCAACCTCATCAAAGACCGTGGGTTCTGTGCCGCCGCCGTCCTCCGCCTCGGTCTCGGCTGCCGCGTGCGGGTGGAAGTAAGCGTACGGCTCCTCGGATGCGCAATATGGGTTCAGAGCGGACGGGCACAGGAGTGTGGGTACCGGGCTTGGGACACAATAACTCCCCGCGAAGAGCGGGCCAGCGGCTGCTCCGACGGGACTCCCGAGTAGACAGGCCGGCGAGGACTGTAGACTGTGGGGACTGGCGGTGCAGCTGTTCACGGCGTTCGCCCGGGTCCTCAGCTGCTCGTTCTGTCTCTCCAGTTTGCGAACCAGTTCTTGCAGCTTTTTCACCTCCAGCTCCGCGTTCACAGCGTTATTGTTGCAGTTGATATCCGCCATCATTTGAGGTTTCATCACTGCGGCTTCCATTGGTTAAAGCATACAAATGCACCCCATTTGTAATGGTAAAAAAAAAAAAAACAGGTAAAATGGTGGATGGAGGTTCCTGTCAGTCTGCTCTGTGCCCTGGCTGTGATTTAAGCATTCACAGAATAATTTTGCTCCGACCCCGACGGAGTGTTGCATTGAGATGCTGCGCTCGTCGCCCAATGAAATAGAAAGCGCCTCGCTGTCTCCTCCCTCAGAGCGAAGCCAGGCACCGTAACCGCGAACGCGGTCGCTCCGACCACGCTAATTCACTCCGACCACGCTAATTCACTCCAGGTGAGAGAGACGGGCGTCAAACTGCTCGAGTCCAGCGTTTAATTCTTGGAGGAACGCGGTTAGTCCACATAAGCGTCTCGTTGAATCTTTAATTATGCAGTATGATTTATATCGGACGTGAGATGGCTATCCATTCTCGATCTGTTTGTATTTTAGGTGTTATTGATTATTTTCGTCAGGAGAGGATAAAAATAGTTAGTAACGATTTCCCCCGCAGTCTTAATTATAAAATGCCGTTGCCACTTAAGCCGATAAAGGGATAATCCCATTTTGTGGCACCACGCTGTGATGTGGAGGTTGAGATGGGTTAACTATACTTGTAATACAAGGTTAAGCGTCTGCGGGTGCACTTTTGTAAACCTCAATATTGAGAATACGATAAAAATAAATAATTCCTCTCGTTCTCTGCTTTAGACTGTGCGGGTAATTTGATGCACATGAATGTAATTGTCCAAACGATAAATTGATTATTAGCAGGTAAGCTGATGGATATATTAGCTTTTTACGGAGACACTGTCACTTCCGCTCTACTGAGGGAGCTGAAGGGAAAACCTGACCTGAACCCCCAAAAGGTGAGCAGTTGAGGTTCATATATGATTACACATATTGGGCAGTATGCAGGGGAGGATATTTTTATTTTTCTTAGTGTAATTATTACAAATTAAGATTCAGCTTTCAGCTCTCAGCAGTGAAAGAGATGGGTTGGAGGTTATGGTCCTGTCAGTCTGCTATCCAGAGGTGAGTCTAGAAACTGACTTCCACTGTAACCATGTGACCACAAAACTCAGCCCTCGCCCCCCCCCCCCCCCCCCAGATCTCGGGCCCCAGGCAGGTGCATGCCTTGCCTGTTCATAAGCTTTGTCTCTGCTGCTGTCCTGTCCAGACCCAGTTCATCAGAGCCACTCAGTGCTTCAGAAATGTATTGGAGTTACAAATCTGCCAGCCCCACATGTTCTGCTGTTCACTGCGTACTCCTTTGGGTCCTTAATTATTTCCCAAACCCGTAATGTTCAATTCCCCTCGCAGTTTCCAGACATGTTTCAAGTGCATTAATTAAAATGTTATCATTTTGTAGTGAATGATATTTTGTGGAGTGTTAGCTTGTTCAGTCAACCAGTACACCAATCAGTTGATAGAGCTTTATTTGTAAGAGCAATGTTCTGAAATGACGTTGCAACAGAATGCTTCAAAAATAGACAAAAAGAGAACAGGACACAAAGTGTACATTTATATTGCAAATAGTTTTTTTCTGCCAGAGATACACTCTTAGCAATGTATATCACAGAATGGGGAGATACACTTAGCAGTATATATATCACAGAATAGTGATATACACTTAGCAGTATATATATCACAGAATAGTGATATACACTTAGCAGTATATAACAGAATGGAGAGATACACTTACTGTAGTATTATATAACACGGAATGGGGAGGTACACTTAGCAGTATTTATCACAGGTAGTTTGAGAGATTTTTGATTTGCATGAAAGAAATTATATATTTTATTCCTTTACCAGCCTATTATAGTAATTTTATTTATATAGCAACACAGGAAAGCATGCCCCAACTCCCTATAGACTCTGTAAACACACAGTGGAAAGCTGTCATTCATATACATTCTCTACCTGTTTAATTAGCGGCTCGTAGCATATGCATGTTGTGTCTATAAGATGTTCCCTCTTACCATAAATACACATTTCTGTTTCTTTTACATTTGGGTGAGCTTCAGTTTCATTATGAGTCGTCTGCTCATCAGTGATCAGCGACGCCACTTATCTGTAAACACACACACACACACACACCACACACACACAACAGGATATTAGAACTTCCACCATATAATCAGGAACAGGCCGATTGTCTGAAATCAGTTAAACTTGTTCAGTGCAGTATGTGTTGGGATTTGAAGGGTACAGTCCAGTGAAAATTCAGTGATTATAATAAAAATGGACCCCATCGTCATGGTGAGAGAAGTCTCATGACCCAGCATTCATAGTGAAAACGCATTAATCACCGATGAGCATGGTATTTGGGTATTTGGCAGCTTTTGTCTATGTGAAGTTTACAATGCAGATAATCCTTATCCTGGATACTGTAAGCAGTTGCATTATATAGTGCTTGGCCATTTTAGAAGCAAATGGCCTTGGACTTGCACAGTTTATATATGCATGTTATCCATTTACATGCATCTTATCCATTTGTATTTCTTCCTCTTTCTGAAGCCACTTCAGAATATAGATTTGGCTCAAGGGTCTAACAGTAGTTTCTTTAATCCAGGATTCAGCCCTGTGTCAAGACCCCATTGTTCACTTGTGCCTGCTTGTGTCTGTGCCATGTTTATGGCACTGAACCAGAGCCATGTAAAGAGTGGCCTATTCAGCAATAGAGGCCAGTGTGGCGGCCATTTTGCAGATGCTGTATGTTTCTGTGAAGAAGACGTGTGTACAGGTGTGTCAGCAGGGCAGGTGTGAGGTGTGAGCAGGGCAGGTGTGTGAGCAGGGCAGGTGTGAGGCAGGAGCAGGGCAGGTGTGTGAGCAGGGCAGGTGTGAGGCAGGAGCAGGGCAGGTGTGTGAGCAGGGCAGGTGTGAGGCAGGAGCAGGGCAGGTGTGTGAGCAGGGCAGGTGTGAGGTTTGAGGCGGTCGTACCTCTGGTGGTCTCGAAGCACCTCTCGCAGTGCACGGTGCGACGGTAGATCCACATGGTGTCCCCCGCCTTCAGGTGCCCCAGGGAGGTGCTGCAGACCTCACACTAGCAGAGAGGGAAGAGCGTTAGCCAAACGGCATGCTAAAGAACACACTAGCAGAGAGGAGCGTTAGCAACACAGCACGCTATAGAGCACGCTAGCAGAGAGGAGAGTTTGCAACACAGCACGCTATAGAGCACGCTAGCAGAGAGGAGAGTTTGCAAGACAGCACGCCATAGAGCACGCTAGCAGAGAGGAGAGTTTGCAACACAGCACGCCATAGAGCACGCTAGCAGAGAGGAGCGTTAGCAACACGGCATGCTAAAGAGCACACTAGCATAGAGGAGTATAAGGTTGTTACAATTCAACAGTTTTGCATAAGGTACCATACCAGTTCTCATATTATTAAGATAGTTTTAAACAAAGCCTAAATACAACTGTGAAGCAACCTTTGAATAAGAGCGGTTATCATTTTTATTTCAGCAGTTACTGTGTTTGCATGGACGACCAGTTTATTCTAGGGTTCGTCACAAAGCTACACAGTGTATTTAAAAATATTTGCATCGTCTTTGTTCTGCATTGCAGTCCGCCAAAGCTTTATTCAGCACACCTCAAAATCTCTTATAATTCCATCATTGAAGACTTGGGGAAAAAATGACCAGGCTGTGGCACTTGCATAGTGCACCAAAATGTACAGCACAATTTAAATCTGTGTGTGACTGTTCTTCCATTACACAGAAACTTTCCATATCACAGTTTACGCTTAAAACATTTAAAAGACAGGCAGTAATTTCTCATCAGTATGGCTGCATTTGTGAAGCTCTGTTTGGTGCCCCATTGATGGGTGAAACCCGGGCCATGCATGCGCAGTGTAGAGGCAACGGGTCTGTTACCTTGAAGCAGGTGGCATGGCAGTGTATCTGCAGGTCATCCAGGATCATTTTGGGGTCGATGCTCATGGGTTTATTGCAGTAGGTGCATATGTCCTTCGCAGTGATAGCCCTATTGAGAACAAACGCAAGGAAGTTCATCAAAAACAAATAGATAGATGTGCTTTTTAATATCCTTTCCCAATGTTTTTCTTTTTTTTTCTAATACTTAAAAAACATGACATTCATATTTTACTCATATTCATCGTATCATATTGTATTGTATTCATGTTCACTGGATGAGGTCACTAGTATGTGATGTTCAGATGAGTAACATGCAGTATTCTGATGGTGATGTCTCTAGTGTTGGTTCTGTCACTTCGCTGTGAAAGGTGGTAATGTCTCTAGTGTTGGTTCTGTCACATCACTGTAGAAGGTGGTAATGTCTCTAGTGTTGGTTCTGTCACATCGCTGTGAAAGGTGGTAATGTCTCTAGTGTTGGTTCTGTCACATCGCTGTTAAATGGGCCCATACCTGTCAGGGCTGGCGTAGACGCTGCTGTTTGACTTCATAGAGACGAGGTCAGAGTAAGACCCTGAAGGACTGCAAACAAAGAGAGAGAAAATCATAAGTACAGCAAAGACAGCGCGGAGTATATCTAAGGTAAGGGCATCATCCAAATTATGGTAGGGACATATGTCTGTCTCTCTAACTGGTAGCAGCACATGTATACAGACTAGGGCAGTGTGCCTTGTCAGTACTTTGATGTGGAACCTTAGGAGCCTGCTGGGTGTACTGTAACTCTGATGGACCAATCGAAAGCACTCGTTCCATCTTAATGGAATCCAGTGGCCATTACAGTGCTTTATATTATTCTGCAGCTTGTTCTGGCAGCAGAATCAGCGGCATGTGACCTGATGAGATCACTAATGATCCCTGGGTGGACATTCCCCCTCACTTTTACTGTCCAGTTAGATAATGACTGTCCAGTACTAATTGTGCCCTCCCATTATAACCAAATTTTCCTTTCAGAGAATAAAATCATTGCCCACAGTTATACTTTATCATTGAACGATTCTTTTTCACATATGAGCATATATTTTATTTTGTAGGTTTCATACGCCCAATTATAATTGTCTTCATTATATTACAGTCATTGAGCAGACGCTCTTATCCAGAGCGACTTACACAACCTTTTACATTACAGCACTTAAATGGCATCCATCTATACAGCTGGATATATACTGAAGCACTGCAGGTTGAATGAATTAAATAATAACCCCATACAACAAGTACCTGTCCAACACTACCATTTAAAAAATCTCCATCTTTAAAATGCCTTTTGCGTTATGCAGACATAAACAGGAGGCTCCACTGATCTTTCTGTATGAAAGCTAGATTTCAGGCTATGATGAACAGTACCTGCTCTCCAGGTAGGATGTTTTGGTGTAGGATGATGGGCTGGACAAACTGGAGTACTCATAACTGGAAAAAGAGGAGGTGCGGGCTTCAGCATAAATGATCACCCCGAAAGTAACATCTCAGCATGTTCGGATGCTTGTGCAGGAGAACCACAACGTGTGCACTCAGTTTCGAGTTTGGTCTGGTCTCCCTGGTCTCCTACTAATGATCAGAGTCAACATGTAGGCACAGGTGGAAATTCACTGAGCACCTGTGATTTCTCAGAGAGATTTACCTGGAGCCCCTGGGCACTGAGCACACTGTGATTTCTCAGAGATTTACCTGGTCTCCCTGGGCTCTGAACACACTGATTTCTCAGAGAGATTTACCTGGTCTCCCTGGGCACTGAACACACTGATTTCCCAGAGAGATTTACCTGGTCTCCCTGGGCACTGAACACACTGATTTCTCAGAGAGATTTACCTGGTCTCCCTGGGCACTGAACACACTGATTTCCCAGAGAGATTTACCTGGTCTCCCTGGGCTCTGAACACACTGATTTCTCAGAGAGATTTACCTGGTCTCCCTGGGCACTGAACACACTGATTTCTCAGAGAGATTTACCTGGTCTCCCTGGGCACTGAACACACTGATTTCTCAGAGAGATTTACCTGGTCTCCCTGGGCTCTGAACACACTGATTTCTCAGAGAGATTTACCTGGTCTCCCTGGGCAAGCTGGTGTAGCTTCTGCTTTTGTACAGCCCATCTGTGTAGCTTTTATACGAACATTGAAAGGGGGAAAAAAATCAGCATTAGTCCAAATGTTTCCACTGCATTCCAGTCCTGCATGCTGATATATTAGATTGGCTCAGCAGAATGGCTGTAAATCCTGGCAGTCTGTAGACTATGCTTAGTATAGGAAATAAGCCAACAACAAATGAAAGAAGTGCAATGAGAGAGCTTTACCTGGGCTCAGAGTTTAAGGTGCTGTAGGAGTTGGTCCTCACAGATGGGGAATATTCACTGCTGCTGTAGGTTCTGATGTTCCTGATTTGAATGAAAGACATTCAAGTGCATGATGGTTATTGGACAGAAGTTAAATCTCTTTGACTCATTCACCCAGAATGTTTTTTTTTTGGCATTTGGAATGTCTGATTTGCAAACTGTGTGCTCATATACGCCCCCTGCTGCGGGCTCGAGAGAGAGAGGGCGGAGTTTCGCCTCTGAAACATGCGGTGTCGCCTGCTGCTGCTGTTCACTCAGCCAGCCAACAGGGGTCACTTTAGCAATGAACACTGCTACCCCTGCTGACTGAATACCTCCCAGCATCCCTTGGGTGACCAAAGCCAATTGTGTGCTGCCCCTGCAGGGCTGCTGGCCACAGATGGTACTGGCACGGGTCAGATTCAATCCGAGACCGTGGCGATCACTCATGCTCTGCAAGCAGTGCTTTTACTGAGTGAGCTACTCGGCCAGTCATGTTTGAATGTGGGATTGTGATGGTTGATGGTTATTGGACTGAACTTCAGTCTCTTTCACTCAGCACATTTGAATGAGGCGTTCATCTGATGGTGCCAACCTGGTGATGGAATCCGGAGATGGAGAATATGTCCTGTATTCCCTGACCAGGAGAAAATAAGCACAGGTCAGAATATTGATGATATATTGTTAGAAGACAAGCATGTGTCAAAGCATATGTGACTAGGGGGTATAGATTAGAAAAACGGCTGCAGACAAAGAAAGATCTCAACATTATTCAAACTCACCTGTCCTTCACAGTCTCTGTGTAGGATGTCACAGTGGTTGTTTCAGTTGGTCTAGGGCTGGAGACACTCCTGGTCCTTAAACAAGGGAGGGAAACATTTTCAGGACTTTGAGTGTGAACAGAAATTCAGATATTCTGCATTTTCTCTAAAGGTTGTGAATGTGAGGAACATTCAGTCCTGTTATTTCCACTGGAAAACAATTTAACCTTCAGGCTGGATCATGATATTCATGCTGTATATGCTGTGAAGATGGGCAGTATGTGATATCAGAGTAGGTAATGGTACTAACCTGGTGGTGGTGATGGTGGAGGAATTCGGAGATGATGAAGAGTATGTCCTGCTGTAATCCCTGACCAGGAGAAACGATTAGCACAGGTCAGATTATTGATGGTATTGGTAGAAAATTGGAGCACGTGTCAAAGCGTGTTCGGCCAACTGCAGCTTATATTCACTCTGCAGTCAACCAGCTGAGCTGCGCAGCTCATGCAGAGGATGCACATGCTAGCTGCACACCTGGCACAGGTAGAATGCAGGTGCCTGATCAACCAGAGGACTTAATAATACGTAGTGAAGCATGGAAGATGTTTTCCAACAGGAATCCTCTGTTCCCAGGTGAAGGTATACTGTAGTTATTTATTTCACGGTCCGATTCCAGACCATGTGGGGAGTGTCTGTGACTGGACACACCGTATGACTGCTCTGTAATGTGTGACATTAATGTGTGGCATGCAGATCAGTGTGTCATATTAAAGGGGCAAGTCTTCACTCTCAGAAGAAAGGGCTCTAAAAGACTCCTAAAGAACCTTATCTTGATCAAAGGTTCTTTGTCAGGCAAAATTGGGATCAGCTTTTACCATTTTCACACCTACCTTACAGGGTCTCATAAAGAACTAAAACGGTTCCTCTATGGAGGCAAGTCAAAAAACCCTTTTTTTGAGAGTGCACCCTCTGGTTCAGTCACGGGATTGTGGAAGGTAAACTGACCTGTCTTGGGATGAGTACGCACTGCTGGATGGCATTGAAATGAGATCATCAGCAAGAACATCCAATGGCCCGGCGTTGGAAAGAGATAAACAAACTTGGGTGAATTCAAATGGCACTTCAACTTGAACCCAGTCGCTATAGTCCATTTGTTCGGATATGAAGGATTCGTTTGAGGCCGATCTGTACTGAAGCCTTTTGGTTTTGCTGGTTGAAACGGGTTCTTTTTCGCCAAGGAATTGAGCAAGTTTGGTCATGTTAACATGTTAGATGCCCCTAGAGTGAGTTTGTTTATTTATTATAATTTTTCAAACATACACTATGAAATTATTCAGGTAGTTGCACCCAGGGGGTGTAGATTGTAAAAGCTGTTGCAGACGAAGATAGAATTCAACAGGATTTCACTCAAACTCACTTATCTTTCGCAGGATCGGTGTAGGATGTCACAGTGGTTGTTTCAGATGGTCTAGGGCTGGAGACACTGCTGGTCCTTAAACAAGGGAGGGAAACATTTTCAGGACTTTGAGTGTGAACAGAAATTCAGATATTCTGCATTTTCTCTAAAGGTTGTGAATGTGAGGAACATTCAGTCCTGTTATTTCCACTGGAAAACAATTTAACATTCAGTGCTGGATCATGATATTCATGCTGTATATGCTGTGAAGATGGGCAGTATGTGATATCAGAGTAGGTAATGGTACTAACCTGGTGGTGGTGATGGTGGAGGAATTTGGAGATGATGAAGAGTATGTCCTGCTGTAATCCCTGACCAGGAGAAACGATTAGCACAGGTCAGATTATTGATGGTATTGGTAGAAAATTGAAGCACGTGTCAAAGCGTGTTCGGCCAACTGCAGCTTATATTCACTCTGCAGTCAACCAGCTGAGCTGCGCAGCTCATGCAGAGGATGCACATGCTGGCTGCACACCTGGCACAGGTAGAATGCAGGTGCCTGATCAACCAGAGGACTTAATAATACGTAGTGAAGCATGGAAGATGTTTTCCAACAGGAATCCTCTGTTCCCAGGTGAAGGTATACTGTAGGTATTTATTCAGCACCCTGTTGGGCCGTGTGGCGCCGCCGTGGCCTGGGTCCGATTCCAGACCATGTGGGGAGTGTCTGTGACTGGACACACCGTATGACTGCTCTGTAATGTGTGGCATTAATGTGTGGCATGCAGATCAGTGTGTCATATTAAAGGGGCAAGTCTTCACTCTCAGAAGAAAGGGCTCTAAAAGACTCCTAAAGAACCTTATCTTGATCAAAGGTTCTTTGTCAGGCAAAATTGGGATCAGCTTTTACCATTTTCACACCTACCTTACAGGGTCTCATAAAGAACTAAAACGGTTCCTCTATGGAGGCAAGTCAAAAAACCCTTTTTTTGAGAGTGCACCCTCTGGTTCAGTCATGGGATTGTGGAAGGTAAACTGACCTGTCTTGGGATGAGTACGCACTGCTGGATGGCTTTGAAATGAGATCATCAGAAAGAACATCCAATGGCCTGGCATTGGAAAGAGATAAACAAACTTGGGTGAATTCAAATGGCACTTCAACTTGAACCCAGTCGCTATAGTCCATTTGTTCGGATATGAAGGATTCGTTTGAGGCCGATCTGTACTGAAGCCTTTTGGTTTTGCTGGTTGAAACGGGTTCTTTTTCGCCAAGGAATTGAGCAAGTTTGGTCATGTTAACATGTTAGATGCCCCTAGAGTGAGTTTGTTTATTTATTATAATTTTTCAAACATACACTATGAAATTATTCAGGTAGTTGCACCCAGGGGGTGTAGATTGTAAAAGCTGTTGCAGACGAAGATAGAATTCAACAGGATTTCACTCAAACTCACTTATCTTTCGCAGGATCGGTGTAGGATGTCACAGTGGTTGTTTCAGATGGTCTAGGGCTGGAGACACTCCTGGTCCTTAAACAAGGGAGGGAAACATTTTCAGGACTTTGAGTGTGAACAGAAATTCAGATATTCTGCATTTTCTCTAAAGGTTGTGAATGTGAGGAATATTCAGTCCTGTTATTTCCACTGGAAAACAATTTAACCTTCAGTGCTGGATCATGATATTCATGCTGTATATGCTGTGAAGATGGGCAGTATGTGATATCAGAGTAGGTAATGGTACTAACCTGGTGGTGGTGGTGGTGGAGGAATTCGGAGATGATGAAGAGTATGTCCTGCTGTAATCCCTGACCAGGAGAAACGATTAGCACAGGTCAGATTATTGATGGTATTGGTAGAAAATTGAAGCACGTGTCAAAGCGTGTTTGGCCAACTGCAGCTTATATTCACTCTGCAGTCAACCAGCTGAGCTGCGCAGCTCATGCAGAGGATGCACATGCTAGCTGCACACCTGGCACAGGTAGAATGTAGGTGCCTGATCAACCAGAGGACTTAATAATACGTAGTGAAGCATGGAAGATGTTTTCCAACAGGAATCCTCTGTTCCCAGGTGAAGGTATACTGTAGGTATTTATTCAGCACCCTGTTGGGCCGTGTGGTGCCGCCGTGGCCTGGGTCCGATTCCAGACCATGTGGGGAGTGTCTGTGACTGGACACACCGTATGACTGCTCTGTAATGTGTGGCATTAATGTGTGGCATGCAGATCAGTGTGTCATATTAAAGGGGCAAGTCTTCACTCTCAGAAGAAAGGGCTCCAAAAGACTCCTAAAGAACCTTATCTTGATCAAAGGTTCTTTGTCAGGCAAAATTGGGATCAGCGTTTACCATTTTCACACCTACCTTACATGGTCTCATAAAGAACTAAAACGGTTCCTCTATGGAGGCAAGTCAGAAAACCCTTTTTTTGAGAGTGCACCCTCTGGTCCAGTCACAGGGTTGTGGAAGGTAAACTGACCTGTCTTGGGATGAGTACGCACTGCTGGATGGCAGTGAAATAAGATCCTCAGCAAGGGCATCCAAAGGCCTGGCATTGGAAAGAGATAAACAAACTTGGGTGAATTCAAATGGAACCCAATCGCTGTAGTTCATTTGTTTGGATATGAAGGATTCATTTGAGGCAGAGCAATTATGAAGCCTTTTGGTTTTACCTATTGAAACACGGGTTCTTTTTCTCAGAGAAATGAAGCTAGATTCATCATGTTAGAATGTGAGATGCCCCTAGAGTGAGTTTGTTTATTTATTATAATTTTTCAAACATACACTATTAAATTATTCAGGTAGTTGCACCCAGGGGGTGTAGATTGTAAAAGCTGTTGCAGACGAAGATAGAATTCAACAGGATTTCACTCAAACTCACTTATCTTTAGCAGGCTCGGTGAAGATGGGCATAGTGGTTGTTTCAGATGGTTTAGGGCTGGAGGCACTCCTGGTCCTTAAACAAGGGAGGGAAACATTTTCAGGACTGGAGTGAAATTCAGATATTCTGCATTTTCTCTAAAGGTTGTGAATGTGAGGAACATTCAGTCCTGTTATTTCCACTGGAAAACAATTTAACCTTCAGTGCTGGATCATGATATTCATGCTGTATATGCTGTGAAGATGGGCAGTATGTGATATCAGAGTAGCTAATGGTACAAACCTGGTGGTGGTGGTGGTGGAGGAAGTTGGAGATGATGAAGAGTATGTCCTGCTGTAATCCCAGATTAGGAGAAACAATTAGCGCAGGTCAGATTATTGATGGTACTGATAGAAAATTGAAGCACGTGTCAAAGCATGCAGTCATGCAGAGAGAGGATGCAGCTCATGCAGACGATGCAGCTCATGCAGATGATGCAGCTCATGCAGATGATACAGCTCATGTAGATGATGCAGCTCATGCAGAGGATGCAGGGGATGCAGCTCATGCAGAGGATGCAGAGGATGCAGCTCATGTAGAGGATGCAGGGGATGCAGCTCATGCAGAGGATGCAGCTCTTGCAGAGGATGCACATGCTGGTTGCACATACACTATGAACTGTGCAGATGGGCAATATGTGGTATCAAAGTGCTACTATCTCTATACTTCACATCAGTGTAAAATGTAACCTATGAGAAATGGAGTAGACAGTGCTGTTTGGCCTTACCATGAGGGTATCAGAAAGATAATCCAGAGGAATATTAATCAAGAAACAAGGGAGACTTTGTTATAGAAGTGAAATAGCATAAGTTAGCATGTTAGCGATGAAATATAATGAAGGTAGTCTCAGATAGGCCTTTATTTGTTATGATATGCATTATGAAATTATTGTAGGGTATTGATTGCAAAAGTAGCTGCAGGCAAAGCAAGCTTTCAGCAGGACCTCACGGAAACGCACTCGTTTTTGACGGTCTCCGTGAAGGTCGTCACCGTTGTCGATTCGGATGCCTTAGGGCTGGAAACACTCAAAGTCCTTTGGCAAGGTAAAAATAAATAAATAAATAAATAAAAATAAATTTCAGTATGGGGGTCACTTAGAAGGTGACGCCCTAATATGTCCATAGGGCAGAAATATTACGTCAGCGTTGTGGGATTTAAGATTAAGGTTCCACCCTCGCGTGTGACCTTACCCCTTTCTGCTTGCCGCATCGGTGTCAGCGCTTGGCTTTGGCGGTTTGGGCGGAAGGACGCTGGGTTTTCTTTAAAGAAAATAAAATCACCGTCACATGAGTGACCCGAGAGGGTTGACAGTGATGGACAGCTGTGGTTCATATTCCGCTGCAGGGGGCGTGACCCTGACGTCCCACAATGCAAATGGGCTGGAGGTGCGAGGGTGGCACGCACGGCACCAGCGACAGGGCGTGTGGCACTCAGGTCGGGACGAGCGAGGGACGCTCCACCTGTCCACCAGACCCGGGTCAAATACGTATCTGTTTTGAATTCAAATTTCTGTGCTCTATTGATCTTGCCTGGTGTAATTGAGCCTGCCAATATGACCAAAAGGCGGGGTTTGCACCTTTTGAGAGTAATTCATTGGCTCCAATACACCGGACTAGATCAGTAAAGCTTAGAAAAGTATTTGAATGCAAAACAAATATGTATTTGACCCATGTCTGCTGTCCGCAATCACGAAATTCAGACGTCTGCGGGGACGGGGGACGGGGGACGGGGGGGGGGGGGGGGACGGGGGGTGGGCGGAGCTCACCCGCAGGGGAAACTCTACACAGATCAACATGGTGGCAGGGGACAGAGCCGCAAGCTAATTGCTGTGCATGCTGGGAAAAGGGCCAGGCACACAATGAGCGCCTGATCAATGCTTTTGCCTTTTCTAGCTGAGGCAGTTACTGTGATTGAGGTCAAAAGAAAGCCATTTTTTTCTGTGTGACTGTAAGTGTATTAAAAGGAACTTGATTATAACGAGGAAAGCATGAGTGTTTTTTGTTGCTATTCCACGTGCGGTGGCATAGCAACAAAAACACAGAACAGACAGAACAATGTGTGTTAACAGGGAGCAACCAGTATATTTCAGTTAGTCTTTGGGATTTTTCAACAGGTGTACGTTTATGATGAGCATAGCACTGGCATACAAGTGGTGTACAAACTAAACAGATTTCCCTGTCACAGGTACAGTAGATAAGCTCTCAAAGATAATGTCAGATGCTCCATATGCAGAAGTGTGTTTTTATTGTATGAGACTCACGGTTTGCTGGGTGACTTCACGTCTGAGAAGACCCGTTCGGAGAAGGTCTGTTTGGTGGCAGCAGTCCTGCTGACAGCGCAGTAACACGTGAATTTAATCAGGCTCACGCCAAAATTATGAAAAATAAATACTCCCATTGGAGCCTGAGGTCCTCCAAACAGTTGTCATGGTTTTAATTCACGGCAAGAGGTCAAATCATGATTTTTGATCGTGCCTTAAATAAATAGCACAGTGGTACAAAAATGAATAATGATACAATAATTAGTATCTTTTTTTCCCCCTCCTTTCATTGGCCTAAAATGGAGCTAGCAGCGTAATTAAGGACAGGAGTTCTGGGTGCCGGTGAGAGTGTGAGAGGTCATGTGATGATTCCCTGGTACACGTGCGGTGCTGTACCTGCTGGTAGTGATGGTGGTCTCCGTGGTTTCCGTGGTTTTGCCATCAGCGGAGACTTTAGTGTTCACGCTAAAATAAAAAAAATACGTCATGAGACCCATTTAGCATCAGGCACGTAATTAGCTTATTCACGTTTACAGCATTTGCTGCAAGTGCATTTAATTTGCTTCCGTAGGACAATGTAGGCAATGAAGTCTTTCAATAAAAAAAATCAACAGAAATATTTTCTAACATCAAGTAAACATGATTTTAGATACATTAAAGTGTTTCACTCTGTTGAGCATTTCTGGCATCATTTAAACATCCCCCCTCCTAATTCAGGTCAAATTCAGGTGTGCAGTGAGCTCTACACTGTTGAGATATATTTACACCTGTATCACATGTCAGTATGCTTACCTCTTGCTGGCGATTGCCTTGTCGTAACTAGGAGGAGCTGAGCTGTAGGAAGCAGGAGGGTCAGTCAGTAAGAGGTCTGTCACAGAAACGGGACTTTTGAAGAGCCATTAGCGAGCTGGTGCCTGATGTATGGTTGTGTTCATAACCAGTTTGAAAAAAAAAACAGATCTGTCTTGTAGGATGTACTCTAATTCAGGAGTGGAGCTAAACTGCAGTATTAAGTATATTGTCACAGGAGTTAGTGTATGTATGTTATTATTGTCTGGATAAATGATGGTGGTAAACAATAAGTTGCATGTTACATAATGATAAAAACTATCGTTTATATGCATGCATGTAAAAACAGGCTAATATCCGCATTTATGTAAAAACAGGCTAAAGCCGCGTTTCCACCAAAATTACCCGGAACTTTCAGTCCCAGGAACTGCTTTACCAGGAACTTAAAGGTTCCTTCAGCCAATGGCTGTCTGCGTTTCCACCGGGGTCTAAAGTCCCGCGAAGATTAGGCAAATTAGCCCACTGACTTATGGAAAAGCGACGTTGTCGTCGGTCCATCTGTCATATGATTTCTTCTGTAACCCCATACTACCACCGAAGTAGCCTACATTATTTTCTAATAACCGGGACAGCCCGGAGGGGTTTATTCCACTTATATACAACGGGTTGCCAACAATGACTATATATGGTTACTTTTGTATTTATTGATTTTTATCGATTTAATCACATGGAATTGAAATATTCTTCTGCAGCCGTTTGGGCATATTTTACCGTTGTCAAGCAAAACTGTCGTTGGTAGTTGAACTTGGACCGTTATGCAACAAATAGGATATAACAGACCAATAGTCAGATTGTAACTGTTTTATATATCCTCTCAAACACATTCATTATGTTTTCATGCGAACATTCGCTTTCATGTCTTGACATCCGAAGCGACAGAATGCATTCACATTTCCAATATAACTGGCAACAACAGCAGAAAACATGCACACGTTGTAAACAATTTGCTGTTTGATTACTTTCTCATCGTCAATTCTATATAGGCTAATCGCAAAATGACAAGAATAGAACGAAAACTCGGACTTGCGTGAAATTTTAAATTAGTAGTGGTACAGCCACCGTTTGTTTTCCTTCGGAGTTACTGCTAGCCGAGCAGCGAAGTGTGCCCTCCAGATGCGAACCATGCACCATAAATTAGTCCATAGTCTTCCTGGTCTTTTTGTGAAATTGAAGAATGGCAGAGTAAAATTACGGCAGTCTGAAAAAGCTAAAGGTACTATTACTAGAATTAACCTGTTATTTTACCATGACAAAAAGTGCGGAAGGTGATTTCCAGTTTGCTTTTACTGTATCACCAATGTGAATTACGCAGAACTACCGCATACCTCACATAACTGTATCAAACGTTTTGATTAAATTACAATGGGCTAACAAAGAAAATCCGGAAGAAAATATTCAGCAACCGAATTAATCCGTTTGAATGTTTTAGTACGTAATATGCTGTCCCAGCACGAATGCTTAGCATTTTATAAAACGAATACTAAAGCAAGAAAAGAACAGAAGAGCACACGTTATAATTCCAAGACGTTGGCAGGCTATAACCAAAACTAGGCTACTGCGCCGCATAACATACAAGTTTGATTTGAAGTTATTATGAAAATAAATCGGGTTGCGCCGGCATATTTTCAAACATGGCGGGTAATGGCGGAAAATAAATACAACACAAGTGCTGCGAGTACTCGACCAATCAGAAATGTTCAGCGCTGCAAGCTCCACCCAAAAGGTTCCTGTACTTTCGGAAAGTACTACCCCCCGAGCAGGAACGTTTTGGGGGGTAAAACAAAGCCCCCAGAACTAAATTTAGACCCTAGTTCCTGCGGTGGAAACGCACTGAGTTCCTCAAAAGGTTCCTAGTTCCGGGGTATAGTTCCTGCGGTGGAAACGCGGCTTAATATGCACATGCATGTAAAAACAGGCTTATATCCGCATGCATGTCAAAACAGGCTAATATCCGCATGCATGTCAAAACAGGCTAATATCCGCATGCATGTCAAAACAGGCTAATATCCGCATGCATGTCAAAACAGGCTAATATCTGCATGCATGTAAAAACAGGCTAATATGCACATGCATGAGGCGGTGACTGATCGCATGTGCTGCAGCAGTAGGCACTCATGATTGGTAACACAGTGCTTAACTGAGAGGGGATCAAGCTGCATTGTGCACAAAAACAGTGCTTTTTCTCCGTTTCTGCATGCTATGCAATTAAGAGAAACATGCAATTATCCTGTGGCCAATTATAAGGGTTTGATTGCAAGCCTGAAAAAGAATAGCAAACAAAAAGCACTTGCAAGGGTGAAGCAGACCACATGTTTAAAATGACAAACATGTTAAACACTGTAAAACAGAGACTGTTGGGGGGAAAAAAACCAACTGACCTCTTGACCTCTTGAGTTCCACTGAATCTGACAAGAGAATGATAATAATGTGTTGTGCGTTTTTTTACTCTTGATTGTTACTTAGATTTTTTCATGTTTGTTTTGTTATGTTTCACCGTTATAACCTATCATAGAGAAGTCTGAATTCATTTTCTGCGTCTTTCAAATCCGTTTCAAGTAATGGCCCTGATCTTTAAGCTTACTTAGGGAATGGCCAGCAAGCTTATTGTCCAATGCAAGATATTATGTGTCCTGTGCATTTAGTCTTTTGCTAGTTTGATTTTGCAGTCCTGTGGGATCTGGCATAGCAGGCCACTGAAGTTATGGACCAGCGAGGGTCTGATTAGGTTCTCAGTGTTGCTATCAAGAAAGGAAATGATTAAAATACGGGATATAATGTTTTACAGGCACTTTACTTTTTGGTGATAGACTGCACAGAGGTGCTTGAGCTTTTAGGGGTTCCTGAGCTGCCAGTGTTGGAGGTGTCATTATCTGAAGACTTTCTAAGAGAGAAGAAACATAAAATCAAAATCAATTCTCAAATCGATATTCCTCTGAACACAGCTGGTGCTGAGATTTGAACCTCTGCAACCAGAACCTTCGACACTGAACATAATCTTACATTTTAAAACTAACATCAAAACCAAACATAATCCTACATTTTAAAACTAATATCAAAACCAAACATAATCCTACATTTTAAAACTAACATCAAACCCAAACATAATCCTACATTTTAAAACTAATATCAAAACAATACACAATCTGAATACAAAATGAAACTCAGGATCTGCTTAGAGTTGACCCATCATCGATATAGAGAAGACTGGATAGAAAGAATGATAAATCAAACCCCTTTTCTTGTATTAGAATAATGTTGTTATTAGAAATGGGTTAAATGAGACACACAGAAGATGGTACTGACTCGTCAGGATATTCGTTTGATTTCAGGCGGCTCAGAACTACTCTGCCGAAGTTGGGGTCATCGCTAGAAAGGGGAACATGCACAAAGGGTTAAAATATTATTACTGCATTCTGGAATTTCTCATTTAATTAGCTGATTTTTCTTCTCTTTTTTCCCTTTTTTCCTTGTTATTCCAGTTGTCTTTTGAGCTGTAAAAAACACTTGTGTCTTTTATTATTGCATCACTGTATAAATGAGAATCATGTCTTCACTTTTCTAGCTGTACTGTACAGCAAAGTGACCATTAAGCAGAACATTTACATTTAAGGATATGACATTATTAAAAATGTTAAGGAAAACAGGGATATTATTGTATGTATTAAGGTCAATTGTGAGCATATTTGTGGAAAAACTGTGTTTCATTTTAAGTTTTAACACAATACACAGCACAGCACACAAGACACTGGAAACAGACCACCCCCACCCTGTCCCCAGTGCGCCCCCTACAGGCCAGGAGGACCGAGCGTGTGCTGTCACTCACTCCACTGGCTCGTCTTCCTCCACCTTCTTCTTGATCCAGCTGTTGTCCTTCAGCAGGTTGGTTTTCTTCTTGCTGTCCTCGATGGCCTTGCTTGGGCTGCCAGTCTTCACATCTGCCCAAAATAGCACACTCACGTGTGTAAATCAGCACGCACACACACACACACACGCCTGAACCAGCACACACACACACACACACACGTGTAAACCAGCACGAGCACACACACACAAACACATGCCTGAACCTGCACACACACACACACACACACACACACGCCTGAACCAGCACACACACACACACGTGTAAACCAGCACGAGGACACACACACACACACATGCCTGAACCTGAACACACACACACACAGTAATTTAGGTGTTTGATTTAATATTTAGATGCCTTTTCTTCTTTCTGTGGTGCTGTTCTTACTAAACTGGTTTCGCAACAACTTCCCTTTATAATTAAACTCTTGTCAAGCGAGATTAGGCTCTTTTTCTGGGCGTGGTTCTGTTCTCTGGAGCTCTGCTCTGCTCTGCTCAGATCTGCAGCGTTAGGTGTCGCCCGTCTGTGCGTGATGTGGTCTCCCATAATGCCAGCTCTGCTGGGCCAGTCTGGTAAAGGTGGCACAGTGGCACAGTGGCGCAGTGGCTGGGGAACGAAGTCTGTAACACCGAGGTTTGGGTTGCCGCAGTGTGGTCCTCGTGCGAGGCGCTTGCTTTAAATGTGTGCTGTGTAAACTGACTGAATGTTAAAATCTGTCCTCTGTGTGAACGCCCCCAGGGAAGAGCGTCTGATAAACTGTGTGATACAGAGTCAGGGCAGATTACACCACTGAGACTCACTGTCCGTTAATGTATCATTATAAAATAGGTCCAAGCTAAGCCAAGAACAGCGCCCGTGAACAAGCCTGTGAAGGATCGGTGTGTACATGGGCCTTCACAGACAGATTTCTGCGTTTGTAAAACCCTGGGGTGCTTCTTACTGTGCTACAGACATTATTTCTTGTTTTATACACGGAAATAAGACCTTCATATTCCTTCCTCTTTCCTTTCTCCTCATCATTTGTGATTCTGACCACCGGCTTTCAGCGATGATCTGTTTAATTATCACTTCCAACGATCATCCAAAAACCACAAACTAGCCTCTGTGTAAATATATCTGCTTGTCGTTTTTTATGACAGGACTATAGAATATGGTTCTATTAGTCATCTATTAGTTCTATCTGAATTTCTTGTGCAAGTTAGTTTTTGTTTTGTTTTTTGGATGAAGAGGTTTTGTGCTATTCAGTCAAATTTTCTTACCAGTTTTGGGAACGAATGACTTGGGATAAGCATAAGACATGATGGATGCTTGAGTTGGTCTGGTCTGTTGGAAGGGAAAGACAGAAATCTGCTTGGGTTAGTGTGTTCTTAAGAAGCAAACTGCTTGAAATTCATTGGTACCCCACTAGATGGCGGTACAGTCCAGAAAAGCAGACATCACAGTTAGCGTCACTGCTGAGCCAACGTCCCAGTTTAGCGCTGGCTATTGGGCTAGCTGTAGAAGTATTTGTATCACATTCCAGTTGGTTCAGCCTGCGTAATACCTCAGAAAGAGCATAATGAGCATAATTGTGGCACTGGCAGCATTCTTCAGCCTCTGATTCACCAGCTGCCCCACAAAGCTGCCCGTCCACATATTCCTGCATACACGCCTTTCATAAACACAGCCTGCTCCCTCACCTGCTAACCCACACCTGCTTATCCACACCCCACTCTATTCTAGTGTCTGTCTGTGATCTCTGATCTGAGTGCACCCATTGCACACACACACACACACACACACTCTCTCTCACACAAACACACACACCCATTACACACACACTCACATACACGCATATACACTCTCTCACACACACTCACACACACACACACACACACACACACACACACACACACACCCGTTACACACACACTCACACACGCATATACACACTCTCTATCACACACACACTCACACACTCCCCCTACACTCTCACACACACATACACACACTCTCACACATACCCCCACACCCCCCCACACACACACACCCATTACACACACACTCACACCACACACACATATACACACACGCATTCCCACGCACGCGCTCACACACACACACACACACACACACACACACACTTTCTCTCACACACACTCGCACACACACTCAACCATTGCACACACACACATCCTCATCCTGACTGACCCAACCCACACAGACACATACTGATGAGAGCAGCATCTTTTTCTAGAAGACCTGCCTCAAATATTTATGGAATTGGGGGGAATACGAATCCATTAGTTAACTACTATACTATGTCAAATGAAGTACACCAAACATTTTAGCTGATCAATAGCAAATAGTAAGACTCTGTCCAAAGAACCCTTAAAACCCAAGCAATTTTTTAAAACAAAAGAATACATCTATTCTGTTGTTATAGTAAGTTCTTAGAGAAAAACAGCTTTAGGATTTTTGTGGAAATTGAGATTGCATTTTTGTGTTGCTGTATCTTTTGTCCACAAAACCAATATTGCCCCATTTTTAAAGGTCACGGCGGGCTATGTGTTACCACACATCATAAGGAAGAGCCGCCCTGGAAAGTATGCATGGTATGAAATATCGGTTGTGTGTGTAGTAATCTAAACACGAGGAAAATGGTCTTGGACCAATCAGAAGGCACCAGGTGCCATGTACACCTTCGGTCTGAATGGAATGAGGTGACACCGTCCTCATCACCACTCTACTCGGGCTACGGATGCTTGACTATATTCTAAGACTGAAGTGGAGTGTAGTAATGCACTGTAAACCTGATTTACAGACATGGGCTGTTCCTCAATGATCATTACTGCCCTGCTCGTGATCTGGCAGTTTAATGTTGGTTAGCAGCAAGTTTTTGGCTGTGACATGTCTTTTGTTAAACAGGTTGGGCATGATTTCTTATGAGTTCAGACAAGTCTGCTCTCCAGATTTTCTCATGTATTCAGTGGTGTAATGCTGAATATACACATCCAGCCCATTCTGTCTGGGAGATTTTCTGGGAGACATTCAGCTGATACAGAAGCAATTTTATGCAATAAGTGTTCCCACAAGGAATATAAACCAGGAGGTGTGAATACTCAGTAACGAGAAATGATCGATTGTAAAAGAAAATTGACAGGTGTGACAGACATTTCTGTAGCTGTTAAACGTTTCTCTCGTAGTTATGAGAAATAACAGCAGGACTCATGGCTGCATTTCATCCTGCCTTAAATAACAGTGATATTACTCTGATCAGAGTGTTTAAATATCAACCAAAATATAAGACAATATGCTGCAATAAAACAATAACAGAACCTGAACCACATATCGTCCTTATTCGTCAAAACAAAATATCAGGGGGAAGAAACTTTTAATACTTGAATATTATGATAATAAATGAAAATTATGATAATAAATGGCTTTGTACTGGTCCTGTGAACCTGAGAGACAAGCCATAGTCTATCTGTTTTATCCTTCTACATATGCCAACATGTATGACCACATCTGAACACTACAAAATAAGATTAAGTTAAATTTAGTTGTTAATTTTTTATATCAAAATAAAAGATGCCACGACTGAACTGAAGCATTCTGTTGGTTACAAGGCGTAAAAACTCTCTCTCTCTCTCTCTCTCTGTGTGAAGGGAGTGCCAGTGGAGCAGGTGAGCTTACCTGTGGGAGAGTACCTGCGTGCTGCTCAGCTGGTGCGCTGACGATGAGATCTCGCACTTTCTCTCTCTCGCTGTGTTTATGTCCCCGGGAGGGGAGCGCGACGCTTTCGCAGGGGTGTGTCCTCAGCCGCTACGGTCACTGGCGCTGAGAACCGGTACGGTCGGTTTCTGCAATCCGCCGTCGTCACGGAGCCGGGGCTAATGGGGCGGCTCTGTGGGGGCTTACGAGCAGCCGAAATACGCGCGGGGCGGGGTGGGGGGGGGGTCTCCCTGAATGAGCTGATAACCCACTAGAGCTCGGGGGGAAATCCCGTCAGAACTGTGAAATGGGTCTGCCGCGTTCGTCTCCCCTTGCATTATATTTAACTGCGCAGGGCTGTGTGCGCCAGCACACTTCCCTACTGAGCACAGCACAGGGTTCTGGGCCATAAACTGTGACGTTTTCAGCCTGGTAGATTTGCTGTGGACAGATTTTCTTATACATATGAGGTCAGATGTAGGATTTTGCTCCCGTTGCAGAGTTGGACAGTGAACGATGAGAATGTGTGAATGAAGTGTCAGAGTATCACTACGTCAGAGGATCTGCTCTGCGTTTGGATGTGTGCTGTTCAGGAATCAGCACTGCAGTGATCGGCCAAACCTGCACAGGTCAGCCTGGGATACCTGCACAGGTCAGCCTGGGATACCTGCGCAGGTCAGCCTGGGATACCTGCGCAGGTCAGCCTGGGATACCTGCACAGGTCAGCCTGGGATACCTGAGCCTTTTAAAGAGGTCAGTTACAGGATGTTTTTCACCGATGAAAACACTGACTGGATTTATTTCACAATAAATGATAGCTATGATCCTGTCTGAGATTTTCTGGCATCTTCTTGAAGCATATTTTTTATTTCAGAGGAAGTATTTTTTTATTCCTAATAGTTTGGGCTACGACTGTAAGGGCAGAAGTACACATGTATATACATACACACGTTTACTGATATGCACAAATATACACATAAACCTACAGCATGCAGTGTTCATGACAGAAATGACAAATACAGTTTTGTGGGCAGTTTTGTTGCATTTAAATTCTGTTATTACTTTAATTCATTTGATGTAAGCAGAAGAACCACTATACAAATCCCATATTTTGTACGGTAAGAACTATTTCAACGTTAGATCTTATTAGATATTCTTCTGTTGAGGGGCTAAATCTAGAGCTGACGTGACTCAAATTCATCATTCATTTTAACAATAAATATCTGCTGTGTAAATGTCGAGAGATTAAACCAATTTGATACACTGCTGAGCATCCCTATAGCATCACTCAGTGAATGTACTCAAAGTCCAGGGCCTGTGGCTGTGGCTGGGTGGGTAATAGGTTATTATGGTCTGTTGGGTGATGCAGGCCCTGGATACCTGTCTGTCACAGAGCCATTCCCCCCCTCCGCCTCTTCTAATGGTGAGCGCCAAGCAGACTCACACTGGATTCCCAAGTCTTTGGTACGATCCAGCTACGGACTGAACCAATCGTTCGCGATGTCAGGGGGAGACGGGGGATAAGTGATGTATTGCATTTAATTATTTATTTAAATACTTGATTTTTTTATTTTCTTTTTATTAGTCTTATTTGTATTTTATCTTTATTAAATTACAATCTTTATAATAATATAATAATATCTTTATTATTATTATTATTATTATTATTATTATTATTATTATTATTATTATTATAGAACAGAGCCGTGCAGAGCTGCGTGTAATGATTTCCGCCCGTTGTGATGCCCCTGTCCTTGAAGGTCCTTTGGTATGAACCGAGAGTGTTATAGTAGGTAGGGTTATATGTGGCCAGGTAAAATATGCCGGTGACAAATAAAACTTGAACTGTGACTATTGTCAGGCTGTATGAATTTGGTAACTAGGAGTGTCTTTGGTGACGGAGAAAGAATGCGGACAAAAATGCTTACGCGGGGTGTGGTGTTCGAGAAAAGCGTGAGGATTTGTGCCCTTCTGAGGTTTAACCACGACACCCGATGGAAGGAAAAGATAAACATATGCTCTGCCAACTGACTGCACGGACGCTGAGGGATAGCCGATGCGATAGTCTGCTGCGTTTGCTTTATCCGATATTAGGTTAAAGTCTACTTTAGTGAAATCCCATAGCCAGGTTCTCACACATACAGCAAAGTAATTAACTTTGTACGCAATGTACTTATTAGCACCTGTAAAGCTGTTAGCCTGGGACAGATATACACAAGACATTACTGGAATTTTAAATCTATACAGAAATAAAATGTATGCAAAAATACTGAATATATATTATCTTTGTCTCATTTCCAGACTGTGTAAACGATGTCAGAACCTTACAGGTATGCTTACAGGTTACTTCTGCCAGTTCACATTTAACAATGAATTTGCCATTAATTTGCGATAAATATGTGATTTATATTTTTTTAAAATCAGCTATAAGGAAATCATGTTTATCTGTGAAAAATAAAAATAAAACATGCAGTAGATTATTGATATTTATTGTTTTGAACTGACATTCTCAATTATTTTTCGTATTTATCTTTTTTGTATTCAAGGGAACCATACAGGCAAAAAGACATAAAGACATAAACCCAAATACGGATGATGAGCAACAGATAATAAACAAGAACCGAACGTACACTGACCCAACCCCAAACCCAACCCAGGGGCTACTAGAGCACTCCTCAGGGTGGACCTTCTGCTGGGTTGTTGCTGGGTTGTTCCTAACACGCTTACTCATTTCAGCCAGTGAATCAGTTTTAGCTGAATTCCAGTCCTCTGTCTCATATCAGCTTATGAAGGATTGTGGTGTTAATTCATAAAAGCAGAATCGCAGGTTATAAAAGCACTTTGTGCTGGTGTATATTGTCTAGCCCTATTACTTTACAGGTTATATCACTCCTTATAAAAACTCTGTGAAAAACTCAAACAAGCCAAACAAGGAAGTGCAAGAAAACTTGTGTGGTATTGTATAGAGTTCAGTTTTATTAAACACAGTTTAGAACTAAACTGGCTTGACTCAATTAAAAATGTTACCCAGGTTCAGCGGCTGGACAGTGACCGAGAAATAAAGCAGAAATAAACTATTATGCAATGCAAACTATTACGAACACTGTACACTGTCAAGATTAGCTGTTAGGAGATGTACAGAATATGTGAATCACACACATGCGTCTATTTTTTCAATTTGCTTTACCGTGTGTTTTACTGGCTTGTGGGTGTCTGAATGCTGTAGGTGTCAGGCTTCTCCACGGAGCAGTCAGTTTCGTGTTCCTGCTGTCCTGTTTGGGAGTAGTAGGGTGGCGTGCAGGTTTGGAAGGGTGTGGTCACATAGCAACCACACGGCACTCCTGGTAAACATTCCACGAACAATGCTAAAATATTTGCTCTTAAGCTTTGGGCTGATGCAAACGCTTCAAAATACAACCAGTAGAGAAATGCAATGTGTTCAAAGTGGACGTGTGCATCATGCTGGGTGGGGGCGGTGGGGTGTCATATGAGGCTTCTCTGCACTACTTGAGTGGATAGGGTGAAGCCTTGTCTGGGTACCATGGAAACATTACTGCAGCAAGCTCATGTCTCTGTGATATATCTGTTCAATATACCGATCTCTCATCTGTTTATGATTCTGAAAGGTTCACACTGGTTTGGACCGTAAATACAGCTTACTGCCACACGCTGCCTTTATCGCCATATATGCGCATGCTGGAATTGTGCAGGTCTGGATCAGTATTAGCAGCCTGCTATTGATGCTGTTATCGAAGCGCTTCCCAGGAAAGCTGGGAATGTTGATTTGGGGCTTTGAGATGAGAGCATTGCAGCATCTCAGAGATACCTGCTACTGCGGGTTTCCCATGGCTGTGAACGCACTGTGTCAGGCACGTTGTTCTCATGCTCATGGTTATGCTTCCTCGTGCCTGGTTTGTCATTGGATTAAAGATATGAAATATAACTACCGCAACTTAGTTACCCCCCCCCCACAACCTTATAAGAATACACATGACCTCCCCACTCTTAGATTAGGGCTTCCTCCATGACCTTTGACCTTCCCTTCTTCTCTTCCTCTATCCCTCCATCCCAGCCTGGTCTTCTCTCTTCCTCTACCCCTCCATCCCAGCACTGAGGTGTTCCTCTTAGGGCATGTCTGTCCGGTTCTTAATCCTGCTAAAGCTGTTAAAGAATGTATGACATCCACAGTAAGGCTGTGCTGTTTATTTTGTCAGCACAATGACTGATAATTGAGAATTTCTACTGTTCATGAATGATTAATTCATTGATCTTTATTTGTGATGCTCAAACAAGCAGCGCACATTCGATAAATGTATAATGTACATGCTGTAATAACATCCATAGACCAATACAAATATTTAAAAAGCTGTAAAAATAAGACATTGTCCTCTTTAATTAATATAGTACATGTACCTGGCCTTTATCTTGTATTTCTACTTAAAATAGGAAGATGGTTTTCATCAGATTATGCACATATTTCTTTCAGTCGTCCTCAATAAATGACTAAATGCTGCCGTGAGGTTTGAAGTTATTTTGCTGTGTTGCTTTGTAATGTGCTCCAATGGAAGAAGTGGGGGAAGATGGGAAATATTTGCGGTGCGGTTCTGTCCTGCTGGTTGGACCCCGCCTTGCAGACGAGTTACAGTTTCTATAAATAATTGAAATAGAGCCCATATAGATGGAATGTTTTTAAAGGGGGGGGGGGGGTCTGAAAGCACTGTAGCATATGTAATTTGACATTCTGGATTTCACATGAATTATGCAGTCGCCCTCAAAATCTCCCTCATTATACTTATACAGTCTCTGTGAGTCTACCTTTGGCCCTGTACTACAGTAAGGGCCTCATTGTAAGCCCTGTGTATCCAGGCCATTTCAGACTGATTCAGGCTGTACTTCATAAAGGTTTTGTTCTTTGTCCTTGTTGCAGCATAGAGCTGCATAGTCACTGATAGACCTGTACAGAAGTGCATCTTTGTTTTGTTCTCTTTTGTTTTGTTTGATGAGAAGAGGAGACCAGCGGCCAGAAGGGTGTGTCTGATATTACTGAACTTCAGAAGCACAACAGAAACACGCATCAGTCTAACAGGCCCAGACACTGCCCAGCTACAGCATGACATCACCCACGCAGCTATATTCTCATCTCTGCTAATTCAATAAGAGGACATACAGGCTCTCTCACTCCCTTTTTCTCTTTGTCTCTCTCTCTCTGTCTCTTTCTCTCTATCTCCCCCAGTCTCTCTCTGTCTCTCTCTGTCTCCCCCGGTCTCTCTCTCTGTCTCTCTCGCTGTCTCCCCCAGTCTCTCTCTCTTTTTTTCTCTGTCTCTCTCTCTCACTCTCTCTCTCTATCTCCCCCAGTCTCTCTCTCTGTCTCTCTCTCTCTTTTTTCTCTGTCTCTCTTCCTTTCTGTCTCTCTCTCTCTCTCTTTCTCTCTCCCTGTCTCACTCTCTCTCTATCTCCTCCAGTCTCTTTCTCTCTGTCTCTCTCTCACTCTCTTTTTCTCTCTGTCTCTCTCTTTCTGTCTATCTCTCTCTCTCTCATGCACAATTTCTCTCTCTCATTCTTTCTCTCTCTCTGTCTCCCTCTCTCTCTCTCTCTCTCTCTCTCTCTCTCCCTTCCCCCCTCACTCTCTCCCGCTCTCTCTCTCCAGGTATCCTCCCACTGTGTCCCTGTGAACCATCTCTAGGACACACAGAGTACAGTCAGGTACAGTGAATAAAGCAAAACTGTCCCTCCCACCTCCCTGTCTACCAGAATAGAGAACTGAGTGTGACTGGCGACTAGAAACTTCCCAGCACTCAGTAACTACAGATTTGCTTTTCTCATATATTATATATTCTGTGTTACGTAAAGAGGAGCTAATTGAAGCTAGTTTATTCCTTTTAAATTGTTTATTTTCTTTAGAGATGCTCAGATTCTCCTTTTCCTGAGATGAATGTGTCAGTTGGAAGTGTATTCACAATGTTTGGGATTTTGGATTTCTATATGGGTGCTGTATGCTCAAGGCTGAGAAATGTGAATCTTTAGCCTCATCTAGACGAAGAACACAGAGGCGGGATATTTTTAAACACAGTTATGGAATTTTTCTGATGTAGGCACCAGTCTTTAAGCTAACGGCTAAACATAAGAGTGCAATAAAAACCAACGTCCATCTAAAATGCATGAGCTAGGAAACGGGATCAGAAAGGGCGTGGTGAGAGGTGTTGACACACTGTCCCAGAAGGTTGTGGGGTCACATGGGTGATAAGGTTGTGTCTTTGTGCAAGAACCAAGTTTAAATACATTGCCATTATTTACTGCCCATAAACTGCTGAAATGTTGCTGACTCAGAAACTTAACTGGAAGCTCATTTAAACTGCCTTCGTTTGCCAGGTAGCTGTCAGACACAGCAGGAGCAGGTATGTATTCCCACAGGTGTGAATGTATTCGTGTGTGAGAGTCTGTTGCATTTTCCAGGCAGTAAGAAGGCAAACGGGGTTATAAATTGGGGGGAACAGACACAAGTGTGGTTTGTAGGTGTAGATAAACAAGGCTCCAAACTGAAAAGATTTGCATTGTCTGTCAATAGATTGGTTAGTAAAACAAAATATACAAGTAGGTAGTTAGCTGTCTAACTGACTAGCTACTGTTTAGGCCACATAATCTGGCTGACTGGGTGTTAAATTACAGAAAATGTAATTATGACATAAATGTTTTGGTTTTTTTCTTTTTTTTTCTTTTTATCAATACAAACCCACCACTGACATGTTGCATACATTAGAAATTGTAATCTGGGTAACTATGGGAATAAAATGCATGACAGCCCACTGTCTTCCCATTGGCTGTGTTATACCTTCCTCACAGCCAATAGTTTTTGTCTGAGCCAAACCTGAAGACACTAACTGGTTCTGCGAATTCTCCACTCCAAAACAGAGCTGCAATCCCTCTCAAAACAGCTTTAATGATTACAAAGAGGCTTTGATGTTGTTGTCATGGTAAAGTATGAAATTAACTTTCACTGTAATTATTTTATTATCCAGCTCTGTGTTGTATTTATATACAAAATACACACTGAGACAGACCCACACACTCATATATATGTGAAAATTGTATTCCCCTGATTTTATAACTGTTGTCACATTTCAGGGAGAGGTGAGAATCTGTGCACGACATCAAAGTGTATTACAAAATGAAAGACTGAAGAAGGAAAACAACAGAATGATTTATACACTGGGGAGGGGTATCAGGGGAGAGGGGGGGTGGTAGAGTACTTCCTCGGTAGATCACTGTTATTTGGGGTAAGATCAAAACAGAACTGTGCGCTACGGAAAGTAATAACAGTGTGCCCATACTACTGGAGAGGGGGGTGCTTGCTCCCCCAGAAAGAACAGATCAGAAGGGGGAAGACTTACTGGAGCCTAGGCCCTGTTGTTAAACCTTGTCTCACATCAGCTAGCGCTATCAACATACACATGTATGTGCATGGCCAGACTCCTGAGTATACATGAACATATACTCACAAACACTCACACAAAAAAGTGTGGGTGTTTGCATACCTGTGTATGCGTGTGTACATGCATGTGTGCATGTGTACGCATGTGTGCATATGCATGTGTGTGTGTGTGCACGTACATGTGCATCAATGCGTATGTGTGTGGTGTGCGTGCGTGCGTGCGTGTGTGTATTGTACGTGTGTGTGTGTGTGTGCGTGCATGCGTGTGTGTGTGTGTATTGTACGTGTGTGTGTGTGTGCGCGTGCATGCATGTGTGTGTGTATTGTATGTGTGTGTGTGTGTGCGCGTGCATGCGTGTGTGTGTGTATTGTACGTGTGTGTGTGTGTGCGCGTGCATGCATGTGTGTGTGTATTGTGTGTGTGTGTGTGAGTTTGTGTGGTACGTTCCTTCCGAGGCTCATGCTGCATTTCCATTGCAAAAGGCTGCTCACTCCTCCACTGTCAGCTCTCAGTTCCCCTCCCCCCACGATCCGTCTCTGTCAGGAGACTTCAGTATGGCACTGTGCGCGGCTTTTACACTGGGGAGGTGCATGCGCACATGCCTGTGCCTCCTTATGCAGGAGCACGCTGTGTCTCTGCTGATCCGAGAGCTGTCTGTACACCCACAACATAAAAGCATCAGATAGAACTGCATTGGGATTCATTTTGTGTGTCTGCAATTTTTTCCCCCTCCAGGATATCACCAGGATATTATACAATTGAAGGCTGCAGAACATGGCCAATTATTTTTCATTTGCCATCGTTGCCATGGTTCCTGTGAAATAAAGAGCAACCCTGTTAGAGAACTGAGCCCAGCATCCAAAGAACAAACCCAAGATAGCATGTAGCTCTGTGAAATATAAACAGCTCAGACATGAGCTTTTAGTTATGCCATCACGACATGCGGGATAATAATAATAATATTAAAAACATTTAAATGTTTGAATTAAATTAACATATATAAAAATATATCTGACTGCTATTATATTGAGCAGATTCTGAAGACACAGTAGTAAAACACTATTTTTCTGACATCACACCAGACTGGGGGAAAAAAATGATGACCTAGATAGAAACTACCACTGCAACGATTGGCACAAATTGAGCACAAAGGAAGTGCATGTTGTGCTTATTCATAGCATGTAGGCTGCTTGTCTCAAGCTCAATTGTAAGATCTTCATTAAATCTATATCACACCCCATATGTTCATTTTTAAAATGGAGTGGGGTACATACAGTCTGTTACCCCTTGCCTGGTATTCAGCACCGTGGTTCATTCACACTGTGCGCACTGTGCTTGCAAGGTCAAACAAATGTAGATTAATCAAACAGGGCATTCAGTGTCTCTGCTCTGTGTGGATGGAAACTTAGCAACTGACTATTATATACTGTATATACTCACTATATCTATATGTACCTTCATTTATACACACCCCCATTTGTCAATCTGCATCTTTCTGTATCTATACATTGTGCTAATAAAATGTGAGTGTGGCTGTCTTCAGAAAATTCTGGAGTGTGCACAGCAGAGGTCACTGTGGTACGAACACACACATAACGCGCGCACACACACACTGTAGGAACTGCATGGGCCTGTTAGACTGCCCATAGAAAACTGGCTGTAAAACTACAGTTTTTAAAGAGATGCCCATAAATTCTGACATTATGACAATGCAAACATCTCTCGTTTTCTCTGTTCCTCTCTTTCCCTTTCAATGTAATGAATAGAAGTGAAAAATATTTTAATTAAAAAAACTAATTGAATATTTACTTTCATCGATGTATATTCAACAAAAAATATAAATAAGTAAATAAATAAATATTCATAATCTGGTAAAATGGACAGCAGAAAAGGATGTCAACATGGTGTTTTTATTGTGACTTTAATTTAGCAATTCCAAGTAGTTTCCACAATGGGATAATGACATTCATTAGGCATTTTGCATGAAAAATAATGTAAAACTCATAACTCGCATATACGGTTGGTGTACATGATAGAAGACATTTTGTACATTAAAAATTGTTTGCATTCAGCAAGAAATTCATTTATACAAAACAATTTATATTTTCATGAAAATGAAGCAAATTAACTCTACTGCTTTCTTCATAGCTGGTGTTATTCTCGGTCCTGGCGAGCTCTCTTAGTTCTGTTCAGAACATCAGCACTGTCCCATGGCCCATTCTTTAATAACTTTTAAAATGTCCAGCTATTGCCAAGGAAACGACATAGGACCTATTTTTATCTTTATTTTTATCAATAAGATCCGAAACAGGAAATCGCAGTTATCAGAAGGCATACATACTTCCTGTAAGGTGAGTTAAGTTTTACCCAGAATAATAAAGAACACGGCAACCCTAATGTTTGCTCCAACACAGGTCTCATTTATGGGCCACAGCTGTTCACACGAATTCTACATCCTACCTGGATCTGCAGTTCTGATAAAGCCATAATATCATCACGAGGGAAGTTACCTTGTGCATGATCTATAGCTACCTGCCACTTCTAAGTTACTAAGGTCCTGGTGATAACAAAAAAAAAAAAAAAAACAATAATAAGAATAATAATACACATTAACTCTATGCTATTGTAATTTACCCCGCAACGTGTGTTCCAGTTATCACCATGAAAGGCTGATGGGTGTTCGTCTTTCTGACATGCGTTCTGTATGTGTGAGGAATTGCAACAAGAACATATCTTAAAAAGGGCGCCCCCCATACATGTATTTTGTAAAATGCTACGGTACATTGATACCTGAATGTCCTTGAGTGAAAATCGTATACCGATTAATCTCTTCAAAACATGAATATATAAAATATATTCATGTCCATTATTGCATGCCTCGCATTGCTGTTTTTATTATTTGAAATAAAATGACGGACCTAATGGGGTGAAAGCACCGTTACAATAGCTGATTCAGCCAGCGGCAGTTCCCCTTGAATAATGCCATTACTATGTACTGTGTTATCTGGATGGAAACGTATCCCAGCATGCATGACAGCGAAAGCGACCAGATGATGATGAAGCTAAGATGGCAGCACTGGTAAGGGTGCAGCCTGTCTGGGGTCAAGAAAAACACAAGGAACAAACAAAAACAAAGGACGACACAGCGCTTTTTTGAAGATAATCTGCAACTGTCATTCCAGCAGACGAGACAATATGGCCTGAATCGTTGAATTCCCGAAGACGACGAGCAAATTATTGTGCTGAAAAGGAAGGATATTTCGCATTCGTGTGAGGGAGTGAGCCTGTATTATGCCGTTTGAATCGGACATTGTGGATGTAAAGATTTTGTTTTTTTGCATTTAAGGGATAGCCAACGCAGCTGTCTCGATGCGCTGTGTTTTTAAGGACATATTGGAATAACCATTCGCCAGGTATTCACAAATGCTTTCGACGTAACGTTAACTTAAATATATGGATTGTTACACAAAACGATGATGTGTGCAGCTGCGGCAGCGGGTGCCGGTGGGGTTTTGCCTTCCTCGTCTCCGGCTGCGGGGTTGGGTGTCGGGGTCATTTCTGGAGTTGGGACGGATTTTCCTTGCATTGGACCCGGGATGGGTTCGGGTCCTGCTCCCGGGGCCCAGTCAGATTGCCGGAGCCGGTATCAGCTTCTACTCTCAGGAAGGGCTTTGGCGGAAAGATATCGGAGGATCTATACCACAGCCATCAACGACAAAGAGCAGGGGATAAACCCAGGAAGGTAAGTAACGTTAAAAAACGAACTTTAGCTGCAGAAAACAGATACCTATTTTATGTCTTTTGGGTTGTATAGCTTAACATAGCCAGCTAATTCAGTTAGCTAGATGGACTGGTAGCCGGTGCGTAGCTACCGGTAAGTTTACCTAAATGGACACGTTTTCATCAGCTAGCTAATTAGTTGGCATTTTATATTAAACTGGATAACGCCAGTCTTCAGTATCTAACTTTCTGTCAAACAACTGGTTAATATCTTGTTTGCTACCTGGCTAACTGAATTCACAATGACATCATCAGCTAGCTAGCTCCTTTGCTGCCAACTGCTTCGTTAGCATTAGCTAATTATCTGTTAGATGTATTTATCTCAACACCACTGTGTTTCAGAAATAATCAGCTGATATTTAAAAAAATATATTGCATTTGCATCTAGCTACGTGCCACTTGTTTTATTTTCACGATCAGTGAGTCGCCATATAGGCAGATAGACTAGCTAATGAACTAGCGAGCACAAAAATGCACCATTTTATCTTTTGGCTGGCTAGTTAGTGGCTAAGGCTAGCTGGCTATACTAGTCTATGGCTACGCAATGCCATTTTTTGGTTAGCTAGGTAGGGAATACAAAGGGTTTTATATTAATTTGATTTTTGGTATTCGACAGCATCCTTTAGGGAAAATAAACACCCTCTCCGTTGTTTTTGAAGTTACCAAACATTAACTACTGTACGTAGCCAGCTACTCTGGGCCCATCTCCACAGCCCTTCCTTAGCCAGCGGCTTCTGAGAAATATGCAACGACACTAGCACAGGGTAAAGATACGTGTCGTTTGCTAACTAGCTGGTAACATTTCCATTAGCAGTCATTTGTGGGAAACGAAGACTGTAAACGTCCATGACTGGTTTTAAATCGTATTGTAGGTACAGCACCAGTTTCCCTCATTAACATAGTTATTTTGTGGAGACTGGGTTGCGTTAAGCAGGCCCAGTTTTCTATATGGGGGTGTTCCCAGAAGATTTGCTATTGTTTCTCCACCCAATTCTGACATGATCATCTAGCTAGCTGCCCTCTGAACTTCCCGGTCAACAATAGTAGCGATTTCATAACAATTAGCCAGTTACACTGTCAGCTCTTTCGTGAGTTAGAAACCACGCACTAAATAAATTGCATGGACATGTAGCTAGCTGGTTGGCCAGTGTGCGCCATTTAAGTTACCTACGATGGTATGATCGCTTTAATGCTACGCTAACCGGCTTTGCTAGCTAGCATATTGGCCAGTAATGATTAGAATAGCTGCTTATCGGGAAATAGACACAAGTAGAATTTATTGTCATGTTTTACTACTAATGACGTAGTAGATAACTAACGCTGGCTAGGCAATAGGTTTTGATTTATTGGGGACCTGAAGGTAAACATTCAGTGTATGTTGAAGCTCCCATGGTAACTCGGTAATCATTTTGGGTGCGGTGGAGATGTTTTGTCCGCTCATGTTTTTGTTTTGTTTGTAACGTCGCTGTCGCAAGTATGCTTTTATAGTTGCGTACAACTGAATTTCCACATTTCAACTGTTAGCAGGAACATTGCTGTGCCGTGCTGTAGTTATATATCCTCTAAAATTAATATTCCGCTCGTAAGTGGACATACGAACATAAATAGCTGATCTCAATTCTTTTTTTTAGTATTAAACATTTTTTTGAATGCGTTTTGTTTACAATTTGCTGTGTATGTATTCTTGGACAGACTCGAATCAATAAATGAAATTAAAGAATGACATCACTGCGGTGTTCTTTGGCTGTTGTATTGACTAAGCTCGCGACTGACGACCTGTGTTGAAATGCTCTGTGATAAATATAAGAAAGGCGACTATGTGGTTCATGTTATCCACTTTATGCATGTAGTGCGGAATTTAAATTAATATTTTTATTCGACGGTAATGATTACATCATGCATATTTCATTTTCATGGTCTCTTGCCCGAATTTTCGTTATAATTGCTGTCACCCAACCCCCCCCCCCCCCAAAAAAAAGACGTAATGTGTTTTTATTATTGCGCTGGTCAGTGAAATTAAGATAAAGAGCGTGATGCATTTAAAACCCAGCTTGAAGACAGTAAGGTTTATGCGAACGACTCCTAGCAGGCAGAACATCACCCCTATTTAATAGGAAAAGTACACTGACATTCATGATTTACTTGTCATTTTCCCAATTTTCAGATTTAACAGTCTGCATATGTGCTGGTACTTGTGTGAGTCTCACAAGCATGTGAGACACGATAATGAGATGTCAGCTTTGTCTTAAGATCTGATGGTCGTATTAGATTGTACGGTAATTTGACACTCAAACACATAATCAAGTGCTGCAGCATGTCCGTTTATTTCAGTTTCGATCCAGTTTAATTCATTCACGTGAATGAAGTCAATGAAGTGTACTTCTGCATTGAGGCCTACATTTTAATGGGTTAGAAATATATGTTTCCCGTAGCATGACCCCCATTTCTCAGAAACCGTATGGGCATGTGTTGTCATCCTCTGAGCATTTCCTAGCAACTGCTTAGCAACAAGGAAGTAGGTACCACGAGTGAAGAAAGGCTGTGTGTATCATCTCTTTAACATGCAGCAAGTGAAGTCTGGGGACCTAAAATACCTTTCTACTTAAACTCTATGTAATTATGATATTCCCAGCAGGCAATTAAATTTGGTGTAGTGTGCCAAAGCTTTCAGGCCTGTGCTAAAGGATAGAAGCAAACCAATGACCGACACCTGGCTAGCTTGAAACATGGACCAACGGCATCCTTGCTGCGGCAGGTGATTTTTAACGTGTGTCGATATGCCAGTTTGTTTGATAGCTTGGCTCATCCTGTGCCCGTCTGTGGATGTGCTCTGTTTCTCTTTAAGTACGCGCTGATCACTTAAGAGTGGATGTAGTGTTGCAGCTGTGGCTCCAGCTGCCTGAGCTAGCATTCGTTGTGGTGCGTGAGACTGAAGTGGGCTAATTTGGTTATCAGGTCCTCCCACCAATGCAAATGTTTTACAGCCTTATGTGGGGTGGAACCTTTAAGAGCTGTTTCAGCTGAGGAAATGCAGGGGGGGGGGTCACACCTGAGGAAATGCGGGGGGGGGGGGGGGGGGGGGGGGGGGGGGGTGAGGAAATGCAGGGGGGGCTGGCTGGTATGAAATTAGTGCTGTTTATTTTACACCTTAAATCCAGGATGCTGCGTTCGGTTCTGGTTGTTGAGCGCTGGTTGAATGTGACTGATTTGAACTTCAAACTTCCAGGTGTGATCAGCACCTGTGTGAATGCTTGAGGGTTTTGTATATTTCTGCTTTTAGGTTTATTACCATGTTTGTATGGCTGTCATTGTTTATTCATTTATTCTGGAAGAACCGGTTAAGTGGAGTTCAATAGACTAGGCCGCTTTTCTTTGCCATGAGTTTGTTTTGGTTCACAAAAAAAGATAATTTTCCCATTTGAAGCTGAATATACCTAAATATTTTTTGGCACATTGTAAAATTAGTTAAATTATTTAAAAGATCTGTGAAAGTAGTTAAAATTGAGGTTTGAAAACATAAAACATCAGGTTTATATTTTTGGCTTCAAAAAATGTAAGACTAACTGAGTCACCTTATTGTCCAGCGCGGAGTGATATCCTTTCTGTGGCCCTGATTGTTTTTCTTTATTGAAGAAAGGAATTAGGACTGAAAACTTTTGTTGGTAAGCGGTAGCCTATTTGTTTCAGTTGCCAGTGGCAATGGCATGCAATATTATGGTTCAAATGTGTTGCTGTAAAAGTTACATGTCCGCTGATTCATTTGAGCAAGTTCTGTTTGTGTTGAATGGATGCATGGTTATAATCACTGGCTGTAATGCTCAGAGAAGGGAAATCCATAAGCCAGTTCACGCTGAAATGGTTTATGTATTCAAATTCATGGTTTCTGTTTCGATTCCTGTGAAAAGCTCTGACCCCCGATTGCAGTGCTGGCAGTGTGCTGAAACACATGTAGGAAGACGGTTAAGTTTCTGTTGCCTTGGTCTTTAGCCTTTGGTGACTCCATGCCTGGGGAGTGTATTACTGAGTGTGAGTCAGACCTGACTCATCTCCAGAGCGCGGTGCTAGACTGAATCTAATGCTTCTGGGTCTCATTTGAGACTTCTGTGCTGCTGAGAATTTGCTTTGTCCACAGCTTTCCATCTATGGTCAGAGGTTTAAAATGTGACATCGGTGTCTTGGAAACAGCCAGAAGCTCAAATTATACTTTGAATGGATCAGACCTGTAGAGTAAAGCAAACCATCTTACTCAGGTTGAGTGTTTGTACTGGTGTAAAATGAATGGCTGGAACGCATTGCAGTAAAATAGTTTTCATCTTTAAAATGTCTTTAATCTCAGCTGTGTTGCATGAGGAGTTTATGGTGAAAACATGTATCGTGTAAACGTCAGAAAGCGCTGTTGGTCTGGTCGGTGGGGATAATGAAGCGAAGCAGCCAGACTTTAGTGAGCTGTTTAATGTTCCGCAGAGCGGTGGCTTTTAGCTTCCTGTGTCGTCTCGTATTCACTTCCTGTGGTTTAAACGTCTTCCACTGAGCCGCGGTGCAGGTCCTCTCTAAAGGGGCCGTGCTCTGTAGCTCAGAGAAGTGCCCGTCGCAGGAAGAGAGAGTGCGCTTGGGTGTCCTGCAGGGAGAGGGCTTTTTGGGTGTCCTGCAGAAAGAGGGCTCTTTGGGTGTCCTGCAGAAAGAGGGCTCTTTGGGTGTCCTGCAGAAAGAGGGCTCTTTGGGTGTCCTGCAGGGAGAGGGCTCTTTGGGTGTCCTGCAGGGAGAGGGCTCTTTGGGTGTCCTGCAGAAAGAGAGCTCTTTGGGTGTCCTGCAGAAAGAGGGCTCTTTGGGTGTCCTGCAGAAAGAGGGCTCTTTGGGTGTCCTGCAGGGAGAGGGCGCTTTGGGTGTCCTACAGGGAGAGTGCGCTTTGGGTGTCCTGCAGGGAGAGGGCGCTTTGGGTGTCCTGCAGGGAGAGGGCTCTTTGGGTGTCCTACAGGGAGAGGGCGCTTTGGGTGTCCTGCAGGGAGAGGGCGCTTTGGGTGTCCTGCAGGACGAGATTAAATAATGTGATTAAATAATTCTGTGCACTCTGTGACTGTATCTGCTGTATTTCCCTCTGTGTGGCCAACACTGCTAGGCTTAAACCACACAGGGCTGCATGACGCTTGGAGAACTGGGCTTGAGCCTCAGGAATTGTGGGTAGGGGTTACCGTGACTTCTAAACGCTGAAGGTGCTACACGCTAAGGAGAAGCACTGTAGGATTAAAGGCCTTTTTACGCGCCGGCATTATTAAAATAATTCATAGTCGTTTTCTTTTACAGTGTGTCCAGATCTCAGTGTGAGAGTCACTGGCTTGTGATTGAAAGTATTCGTGCTGAGTCTGTTGTCGGTTTTGGCAGTTGAGTGAGGTTGTGGCACGGAAATGGGAAATGTGTTCCTTGATCGGCTCTGGTGATAACGTAGGCGCATGCTCACGTGTGGCGAAAATCAAACGGACATAAACGCTTGGCAAAGAGCGGAAGAGAAGAAGTGCCGTTTGGTCTCACTGAGCAGGTCTCAGAAAATACAGTCTAATGTGAACATACTCCAGCAGGACGTTAGCATACTTTAGCATGTTTTTTTATTTTATAGAATATATATATTTTTTTAAAGATTCAGTAAACCAAACTCCTTATTACTGTTGTGTCCTCTCAATGCATTTGCGGTTGTCCGCTCAGTACTTCCCATCATATGGTGCTTTCCTCCTGTGCGCAAAGTATGCTAACGTCCTGCTGGAGTATGTTCACATTAGACTGTATTTTCTGAGACCTGCTCAGTGAGACCAAACGGCACTTCTTCTCTTCCGCTCTTTGCCAAGCGTTTATGTCCGTTTGATTTTCGCCACACGTGAGCATGCGCCTACGTTATCACCAGAGCCGATCAAGGAACACATTTCCCATTTCCGTGCCACAACCTCACTCAACTGCCAAAACCGACAACAGACTCAGCACGAATACTTTCAATCACAAGCCGTACTGTCATGTCTGGACTACTGCAACTCCCTCCTGGCTGGCCTCCCAGCATCAGCCACCAGACCCCTTCAGCTCATCCAGAATGCAGCAGCACGTCTGGTTTACAACCTCCCTCGTGACTCCCACGTCACTCCCCTCCTCATCTCCCTCCACTGGCTACCAGTGCAAGCTCGCATCCGGTTTAAGACACTGGTGCTTGCTTTCCAAGCAGTCAAGGGGTCAGCTCCTGGTTATCTGCAGAAGATGATCAGACCCTACAAGCCGGCCAGATCGCTCCGATCGGCTACTACAGGGCGGCTGATTCCTCCCCCTACACGAGCAGCAACAAGGTCTCGACTCTTTGCAGTTCTGGCCCCACGATGGTGGAACGATCTTCCAGTGGAGGTCAGAACAGCAGAGTGTCTGAGCACCTTCAAACGGAAACTCAAGACGCACCTCTTCTCTGTATACCTCTCTCCTCTTCCCTAAACCCTCTCCCATAACTATTAAAAAAAAAAAAAAAAAAAAAAAAAAAAAAAAAAAAAAAAAAAATTTTTTTGGTTCAGACTATCTTGTTTCTCCTTACTGTATGCTACTATAGTAAAGGCTTCTTATCTGCATTTTATTCAATGGACTTAAGTGGACTTGATCCTGAGTTTGGTTACACTATTGTAAGTCGCTCTGGATAAGAGCGTCAGCTAAATGCCTATAATGTAATGTAATGTAATGCATTTATACAGGCTGCGGTGTCCGCTTCTGAAGGCAGTTCTGCTTACGCACGCAACTGTGTACTTAAAAGCACATCTTGGCTATAGTGTAGGTAAGCAGTGTTGATTTAAATTGCAGTGCAGCAAATTTAGACCTCCCCCCCCCCCCCAAGTGTCATGTCATTTAAACATGTCGACAAATTGTTTATGCACCTTGTAGCTGTTTCAGGCTTTTCCAGGCTTAGTCCGTCCCTGGCTGCGGGTTCGAATCCCACCTGGTGGGGGTGCCTTTGTTCCCTTGAGTAAGATGCTAAACCTGAATTACTTCAGTAAATGTCCAGCTGTAAAAATGGATTGCATTTAAAATAAGGTAATCTGGGAGTCAGTATAAGAGAGCGTGGTGATAAATGCGTGTGGTGTAATTAAAGAGAGGAACGTGGCTTCAGTGACCCGGATAAACCTGACGTTCGATTGGCTCCTCTGGCACCGAGCGAGGCCATAATTAAACTGCTCCTCAGCCCGGAGTTTAGGCGAGTTTAGGAGTGCAGGAGTGGCCTTTACGTGCTTCAGAACCCGGCTGCTCCCGTCTTCCACGAGGGCCCCTGCCCCTGTTCCACAGCCACTGCTCTTTTCATACTTTTTGTGTGGAATTTTTTTCAACTGTTCATTTTTTTTTTCTCTACTTTTTTATTTTTGAATGTAGTGAAGAACCCTGTACACTGTGCTTTTCTCTTAAAATTGGCAGAAGATTGACAGCACTGCGATTATAATGTATTATATGTGAGGACAATGTTGATTTTTTTTTAGTTCCATCCTATAGGCTGCCCATCTTCTAGCTATAATAGGTATAGCCAAGTATCGCTGTGACCACGGCTAGCTACCGGACTGGCTAGTCTTATTTCTTTCTGTGTAATTTGGCTAATACTGTGTTCTATGAAGTGTGCTTCAAAATCTATTTTTATTAAATTAAATTCCTGTGAATTCCTGTAAATGATTTTAAAACTGCAGCATACGTTCTTCCATTATTATCCAGCTCTAAAGAAGTTGGGAGTTTGCTGCATGCAGGGAGAGCATCTCCTCTCTATTGATGGATCAGAATTGGATGCACTTATAGGCCTTCCTGGAAGGTCACTATCTTGCTCAATCTATTATCTTTTGTTGTGCCCAGAGAGCTGGATTGTGATGTCACAAAAGGAAAATTGCAGGTTGCAGTGTGCTGGAACCAATAGCGGTCCTGTAAGTGAGAGGGAGGGGCGGAGTCAGTGTGGCTGAGTGCAGGCTCTGTCCTGACCGTTATCTGTCCGTCTCAGAATGACGGCTCGTAAAACTCCCGGACTCGGCCGGGGAGCTTCTGGAGCCTTATCGCCGTGGCCCAGATGTGGAGCGCTGCAGGCCCGTCTCCCTGCCTCCACCTAGCCCCACACTGGGTCCCATTTCACCCTGTCACAGTTCACACTGTTTCACAAAGCCATCTCCCCCAGCACCCCAGACTATTTGACCAGCTTAACAGCGGTATTGGACATAAGATTGTGTCTCACATATAAATAATCAAGGCTGCTGGTTTCCTTTTTTGGCATTCTTGCAGAGGTGACCACTCGTTTTGGGTTATACAAGTAAAATGTGGCTTCACTTCCTTGGAAACTGCTTGACAGCCACGCATATGTATACCTACTCTGCGTATGTGTACATCATACATGGAGTATTTAAGGCAGACTTTTGTAAATTGCCTTTTGTTTCCTTGTATTTCATGTTCTTATAGCTATAATGAAGCCTGGAACCACTAATGTGAGCCAGAAGTTGCTGAAGATGTTTTGTAGTCACGTTACTGGCAGATATGGCTGGAATGTGCTGCTAATGGATCCTTATAGTGCCAAACCTGATGTCATTCATGAAGAAACGACTCTCTGGGGCTGTCTGGGCACACGGGGGGGGGGGGGGGGGGGGCAGGCAGCATAGTGGATTAGTGACCAATTTGATAAGTTCCTTGTAAGTCCGAGCCTTGTCAGTGTGCTTTTGATAAAAGTGCGAGTAAATCTTTCAGGAATATTTTATGATTCCTCCAGGAGCCAGGCTGGTGACAGCGGGCCAAATCATTTCACATTTTTTTGCCTTTCTGGCATTTACCAGAGGCTCCAGTCTAGAGGTGTATACATTCACCTTACATTCACCCTACATTCATCTTACATACACCCTACATTCACCTTACATTCACCCTACATTCACCCTGCATTCACCCTACATTCACCCTACATTCACCTTACAATCACCTTACATTCACCCTACATTCACCTTACATTCACCCTACATTCACCTTACATTCATCTTACATTCACCCTACATTCACCTTACATTCATCTTACATTCACCCTACATTCACCTTACATTCACCTTACATTCACCCTACATTCACCTTACATTCATCTTACATTCACCTTACATTCACCCTACATTCACCCTACATTCACCCTACATTCACCCTGCATTCACCCTACATTCACCTTACATTCACCCTACATTCACCCTACATTCACCTTACATTCACCCTACATTCACCCTACATTCACCCTACATTCACCCTACATTCACCTTACATTCACCCTACATTCACCCTGCATTCCTTTTACCCAGCGGGTAGGCAGCTGAAACCCAGGTTCAGAACGTTAAAGTTCTCCAGTAGTTCCAATCACCTGGATTTGCTCCTTTGCTCAGGTCTTCAGCCAGGAGGTCGAGCTAATTTGTGAAATCAGCCAGTTGAGTTCCTGGGTGGCAGGACTTTTGCTTTCTGACCCCTGGACTTTCCACCTCTGGGTTTGTTTAAATTGCACTGTCAATAACTAGCCCTGAAGCCCTTAGCATCTTGTGCATATTGTGGTGAGCAGGAGGCAGGAGGAAGGCCAGCTAGTGTCTGTGTCTCCTGATAAGCGTATGCACAAGGACATATGTGTTAATGTATTGGAAATGTTTTTATATTGACACCAAATAAAGTAGCCTACCTGAAATACCTGACCAACTGCAACCTTAAAACATTTAGTCCTTGTAGCTAGTTTAGCTGACTGGCTAACTAACAGAAAAAAAACGTTATACATTTATTTACTGCTCATGTATTTAGTAATGTTCATTCCTTTGTTTGAATGATATGAGTTGTTTTTAAAATATATATGAAGCAATAAGCATGTCTTTGTGCATGTTCAGTGTTTCATCTTTTCAAACGATCTGCTGTCATAATTTGTCAGTAAACATATTCTTAAAAATGTGTGGTCGTGATTCTTTTATACCTCTCAAGTATTAGGCTATAAGAATCATATTTTCTTCCTGGCTGTTTATTTCATGCATTGCTTTTATTGGTTTAAAGGGATTTCTGAATGGAATTGTGGTGCCGTTAATCAAATCAAAATCATTTTTAAATCAAATCACCAGCCATAAATTATGATTTGAATCAAATCGCTGTTTAAAGAAAGCTTTATAGCCCTATTTGGTCGTGCTGTAAAAGTTCTTAATAATGTCAGGAAATATTTTGGTTGTTTTTGTGAAACAGTGTGGTTGCTGTCAAGTGAACTACATAATTGAAATAAATTCAAAAAACGAATTCATATGAAAACCAGAATTGTATGAACAAATCATAAAGTCCCTGTTGCGCTCATAAAAAGATGGCGTATAGCGTTCGTATGTCCTCCTCTGATGTTTGCTAGCCCGGTATCTTTCCTGCCTGTCCCAGTGTCCTTTTTCTGCCAGCAGCACAATATCCAGATTATTCTGGGATTTTATCGTACCCAAGCTTTTTTTATTCACTCCCATGCCTTTAGTTATTATTACCCTCGTACCCAGCTTTACATTTGGCAATGCTTCGTAAAAATGAGTAACTTTCAAACTGTTTGCCTCCCTAGTTGGATGTCAGTGGCATATATAAATATTTTGCTGCTCATGTGTATTGAAATAGTTTACAGTATGTGAATCGAAAAGAGTCGCGGTCTCAACACAGATCCTCGATGGCCCCCACCAGATACGACACCCCTCTTTTTTGTTATTCACACACGAATTGAGTCATTAATCGGTTTTACTTAAACTGCAAACCATGAGGCTGTTTCTGTGTATGCTTGTGAACAGGTCTGCGCTGTTTTCTGTGCAGTTATCCAGAATCCAGACCAGAGTGGCGTTACAGTTCACACTCCTCTGCCTTGCTTTCGTAGAACTGAATCATCTTTATGGAGCTGTGCTGTCTGTAATGTACAGGCAGACTGCCCTGACCATCTCAGGCCTGTGCAGACTGATCAGACCAGACCATCTCAGGCCTGTGCAGACTGATCAGACCAGACCATCTCTGGCCTGTGCAGACTGATCAGACCAGACCATCTCTGGCCTGTGCAGACTGATCAGACCAGACCATCTCTGGCCTGTGCAGACTGATCAGACCAGACCATCTCTGGCCTGTGCAGACTGATCAGACCAGACCATCTCAGGCCTGTGCAGACTGATCAGACCAGACCATCTCAGGCCTGTGCAGACTGATCAGACCAGACCATCTCTGGCCTGTGTAAAGCAGGCCTGGAGCCTCACTGATGCTCGTGTTTTATATCTGAGCCCTGGCCCGTCTGACGTCATCACGAGGCCATGGAATTAATGAGGTGTTCCTGGTTGAAGAGCCTGTTTCGCGCTACGATGCGTTGATTTGTGTGATCAAGGCCCTTGATTTTGAAATGGAAAATGTCTGTTTTGCTGTTATTCATGTGGTATTCATGCGGGGTTTTTCCTCGTCTTGTTTTTCAGGGGAAAGAAGGCGTTGAGCAAGAAGAAGCTGAAAAGGCGACAGAAGGTCAAATCAAAAGTCAAAACGAGAACGAAGGTGAGAGCTGCGTGCCTGTGCCCTAGAGCTGCATGCCTGTGCCTGTGTTTGTGCCTTTTGAGACGCTACGCACAGACGCTACACGCAGACGCTACGCACAGACACTACACGCAGACGCTACACACAGATGCTACGCGGCGCTACATGCAGACGCTACACGCAGACGCTACACGCTGCTGCATGCAGATGCTACGCTCAGACGGTACACGCCGCTACATGCAGACGCTACACACAGACACTACGCGGCGCTACATGCAGACGCTACACACAGACACTACGCGGCGCTACATGCAGACGCTACACACAAACGCTACGCGGCACTACACGCAGACGCTACGCGGTGCTACACACAGGCGCTACACGCAGACGCTACACGCAGACGGTACACGCAGACGGTACACGACGCTACATGCAGACGCTACGGGGTGCTACGTGCAGACGCTACACACAGACGCTACGCACAGACGCTACGCTCACACGCTATGCGCAGACGCTACACGCAGACTCTACAAACAGACACTACACATAGATGCTACGCGCAAACACTATGCGCAGACGCTACACACAGATGCTACGCGCAAACGCTATGCGCAGACGCTACACACAGACGCTATGCGCAGACGCTACACACAGACGCTATGCGCAGACGCTACGCTCAGACGCTACGCTCAGACGGTACACGCAGACGGTACGCGACGCTACATGCAGACGCTACGGGGTGCTACACGTAGACGCGCAGACGCTACACGCAGACTCTACAAACAGACGCTACACACTGATGCTACGCACAGACGCACACAGACGCTACGCGCAAACGCTATGCGCAGACGCTACACACAGACGCTACACACAGACGCTATGCACAGACGCTACGCTCAGACGCTACACGCAGACGCTGCTACGCGCAGACGCTACACACAGACTCTACACGCCGCTGCATGCAGATGCTACACGCCGCTGCACGCAGATGTTACGCACAGACGCTACACGCAGACGCTATGCTCACACGCTATGCGCAGACGCTACGCTCACACGCTATGTGCAGACGCTACGTGCAAACGCCTCGTTCATTAGTGGAATGCTGGTCCTACCTAAAACACAGGAGAGTGCTCGTGTCCATTTTATGCCGCACAGTATCAGATCGAAGCGTTGGACTGCTGCCTGCTGTGCCTGTACACAGTCTGCAGCTTTACTGTGTTAGCACAGTCTCAGTCTCCTTTTGACACAGTCTGCGGCTGGTACTGCTGTTAGCACAGTCTCAGTCTCCTTTTGACACAGTCTGCAGCTTTACTGTGTTAGCACAGGCTCAGTCTCCTTTTGACACAGTCTGCGGCTGGTACTGTGTTAGCACAGGCTCAGTCTCCTTTTGACACAGTCTGCGGCTGGTACTGCTGTTAGCACAGTCTCAGTCTCCTTTTGACACAGTCTGCAGCTTTACTGTGTTAGCACAGGCTCAGTCTCCTTTTGACACAGTCTGCGGCTGGTACTGTGTTAGCACAGGCTCGGTCTCTGGCTCTGTTGCGCTGACTGTGGTGTTTGACCAGTCTGCTACAGACCAAGAGGAGGATGAGTAGATGCCTGAGGGTCACCAGCCTGAACCCCTGGGCAGAATGGCAGAGTGAAATATCTGCCTGACTGTGTTCTGTTGTGTGGATTAACAGAGTTATTTCAATATTAAAGGTAACTAGAGATGTGCTTTTGACCCAAGTTTGTCTGTTGAGTAATGAGACCATTTCTGGTTAGTTAACAGTTAAAATGACAACGTTTGATCATTAAATTTGGTCCACACACAGGCACTTATTGCTGTTTTTATTATGGTTATTAATGTTATGTTGTATAACAGTGCTTCACGATCAAGGTTCAAACCATACTACTATCGGAAAATCAGCTTTGCTATTTTCAGTTAGACATTCTAAAAATAACTAAGCATCATGATTTATTCCTTATCTAAACAAGACAATTGAGGTATATTTTTATAGTGACATATATCTTTTCAGTACACCAGTAAAACGGGACACTTAAATGGCTGTTTGTTAGCTATGCATACAGTAGCTGTTTTGCCATTTAAGGTTGACAGCATGTAAATGCTCATTGTACATGACAAGCTGGTCATGTGACTCATCTGTCCCGTTTCCTCCTAATAATACTATGGGAGGAAATCTTTTCCTTCTCCCCGGCTGGGAGAGAGTTTGGGTTTGTGGGGGCGTTTAATCCGAAATTGAGTAGAGTGCACCTTGCTGGGCCGTGTACCTCTTTTGTTCTAACAGTTTGCACATGATAGTTTTCTTGATAATTAAAAAAAAATCCAAACTATTTAAAAAATAAATAAAATAAAGCACTCCCATTGTAAACTAACATGAACTGCGCCGCCAGTCCTGGGTCAAAGAGCTACTGGACACTGTTGCTAAAAATAGCCCCCTTTTGGGGTTTGTTTAATAGTGACCTCAGCGCTTCCTGCTTCCCCAGTGGTACATTTCCTGTTCTGGTTTAATGCGTGACGGCTGTTCAATCTTTCACATCGCCTCCGTTGCAGCTGCGTGGGCGGCTGTTCAGCGTTCAGGTTACGCTCTGTGAACAAGCCGCAGTGTGCAGCGTGTTTGAATGAGGATTTTAATCTGGATTAGGCCTTGCTCTGTATGGAGTGTGAAGCTCAACTGAGTGAGGTTTAATTGGACCCCTCTGAGTGACTGTGCAATGCATTAGGTATTAGTCACAGACAGCACAGTGTTAGCATGGGACAGCACAGTGTTAGCGCGGGACAGCACAGTGTTGGTGCGCGACAGCACAGCGTTACCACACGACAGCAGTGTACGCAGTAGCACAGTGTTAGCAACCGACAGCACAGTCTTGGTGCACAGTAGCACAGTGTTAGCAACCGACAGCACAGTGTTGGTGCACAGTAGCACAGTGTTAGCTTGCGACAGCACAGTGTTAGTACGCAGTAGCACAGTGTTAGCGCGTGACAGAACAGTGTTAGCACACGGCAGCACAGTGTTAGTGCACAGTAGCACAGTGTTAGTGCGCGGCAGCACAGTGTTAGTACGCAGTAGCACAGTGTTAGCGCACAACAGCACAGTGTTAGTACGCGGTAGCACAGTGTTAGCAACCGACAGCACAGTGTTAGTACGCAGTAGCACAGTGTCAGCGCGCGACAGCACAGTGTTACAGTGTTAGCGCCTGACGAACAGTGCAAAGTTCACAGGGAATGCAAACGTGTTCCTGTGTTCCTGATAATCTGTGGTGACCTTTAGAAAGACCTGTATGTTTCTGAGCGTCTGTGAGACTTGAATTGAGTTGAGACTCTTTGTGTGACGTGGACAAACCCAGAGTGCACACAGAGTAGCTCTTTTATATGCCTTATACAAACTGTGGGGATGACTCCCCGTTAAAGTGGCTGTTCTAACAGAGCCAGTTCAGCTCTAGAGTATGTAGGCCTCCCACGGGATCTCTCTGAAATGCCCGGACTAACAAATTCACTTTTTATGTGGCTGAGAGCTGATTGATTTCATTGGCCCTCCCTCGCCCCGTGTCTTCCTATTGGCCGCTTCGACGGAACGATTCGCTTTCGTAGGTCAGAGGGGTTTTTGTGTTATTTTCCCTTTTGGTCAAAGCTTCCTCATATTCGCATTGCACGGGCTTAATTTGCATATAAATGTGTTTTCCTTCAGAGCGCTGAGGTAGATGTAGCCCTCTCTACATGACACATCTCGGGCTTTGCGAGCACAAAACGAGGACACATTTTATCTCCAATTTTAATTGGAAATAAGAAGATTACTTTCAGGACAATGTGTGAAAATGTCATGCTCGGTATAAGTTTCAGCGTTCCCAGTCTTCCTAAAAAACCTCCGTGGCGCTCCTGCGTGAGCGAGCCGTGTTTATCGGTTCATCAGTCTTCGCTCATCGCGATCTCCTGCCCCTCCAAACGCTGCGTCTTGTCTCTCTGATGATGCGCTTGGGCGTGTGATTCTGTGCGGTTTTGGGCTCGCTTTGAGTTTTTCTCCAGGGTGCTCAGTCTTTAAGTTTCTCGAGTGAAAGATTTTCATAGAGGGTTCCTAAATTCCTTCACTTCTCCACTTCCCCTCAGTTAGGGAGCAGGAAGTTGAAATGGCAGCCATCTTGAGGGTTGTTCCAAATCATAGTGTAACAGACTCAAGTTGTAACAGACTCTTTCTGCCCTCCAGCCCAAATGTTTTGTGCAGCCGGAAGATGGCTCCATTCGAATTTAAGCTTCTTCCTCCAAACCGCTGTCTTTGCCTGCTCAGACACATTTTAGCCTGGATGATTTCTCTTTCACATAATGTTAATTTTTGAAAATATATTTCCCCGATTTCAAATAAACATCTTGCACCAGTTGACATGTCGTTCTGTTTTGTGTAAACGCCTGTGTTATACTGGTGCATTGTGATGAACACTGCTGAATAACACTGGTAAACAGGCCTGTGGGTCAGTAGCCTTGAGCACTGTTGCGTGACTGCTGAGCCCTGCATAATTACCATTAAACTGCTCGTTGAGATGAGTCAGGTTGCACAGTAGGATGATTTCTAGAAACCGCTGAACAGGTGGCATCTTGAGAAGATTGTGCTGCCAAATTTCAGACTAAAACCTGCAGCTGAAAATGCAGGACTGTAACGACATTGAGAGGTGATTTGTGCACACGAACAGATTCACCTGTAGAGTACAGTTTGTTGATGTGAATTGTTTGTTAGTTCCACTGCTTGTTTTCTGGAACCATAGGCCAGGGTGAAATATGCGTTCGAGGTAGTCTCACTGTGTAGATGAAATTTGAAAGCACTTCAGCTGGTCCCTGAGAATTTTCAATGTGACATTTTTTCTTGGAACATTGCCCTTTATTTGGGTGAAAATGATTTTTATTCTTAAGTTGTCTGTAGTCCTGAGGGACTTTGTCTACAGGGTTAAAGTATTTCACAGACTGTGACTCTGTTCTCACTGGCACACTGTAACCACTGTTTCCTCACTTTCCTCTCTCGGCTAACATTAGCGAGCTGTTAAAATCTCAAACCGTTCTGAGACGCCTGTGCAGAAGTGCAGTCTGGGTAATGGGTGCATGTTACCGTAAGTGTGGTCTGTGCGTGTGTCTGCTTTGCTGCTTCCCGTTGTGGTCAGGCTTCTGAGTGAGTTGCCATACAGTGACTGGAAAGGGCGTTATTTTTTTCTTTTTTTGTTGCATTTTGAAAAGCGAAGTAGAAGGGATCAGGCCGCCGCCTCTCCCAACTGCCAAGAGCTGCGGCTAATCTGTGCTTCCTCCTCGGGGTATGGGGAGACTAAACAGCTTCAGTCTGCTTCTGCGCCTTTACCTGTGTCTCTACCTGCGCCTTCACCTGTGTCTCTACCTGCGCCTTCACCTGTGTCTGTACCTGCGCCTTCACCTGTGTCTCTACCTGCGCCTTCACCTGTGTCTCTACCTGCGCCTGTACCTGCGCCTTCACCTGTGTCTCTGCCTGCGCCTTTACCTGTGTCTCTACCTGCGCCTTCACCTGTGTCTCTACCTGCGCCTTCACCTGTGTCTGTACCTGCTCCTTCACCTGTGTCTCTACCTGCGCCTTCACCTGTGTCTCTACCTGCGCCTTTACCTGCGCCTTCACCTGTGTCTCTACCTGCGCCTTCACCTGTGTCTGTACCTGCTCCTTCACCTGTGTCTGTACCTGCACCTTCACCTGTGTCTGTACCTGAGTCTGCACAGCTACCTGTGTCTGTACCTGAGTCTGCACAGCTACCTGTGTCTGTATCTGTGTCTTTACCTGCGTTTGTACCTCCTCTGTTACTCTCAACCTCCAAATATCCTTTGAATATCATTGGCCGATGTACAGAAGAGAAAAATAATCTGTATACAACAGATTATCTGCATTTTTGAATAGGGTATTTGGGGTTTGGATGCACCCATAGCTGCTGTATTGTGCAGTCGATTAAAATGCAGCTCCCTTCTGACTGAACTGTGGCAGTTATTAAAAATTCAATTACCTTGCTGTGCACAGTACCTGATACCATTAGGAACCTCTTTGATCTGTTTGAAACGACCAATTACTTTTTGAAATTGATATTCCATATTCAACGGTGATTCTATGTTTCTCTGAAAAGTAGGAGTTCTAGAACTGGTCAGATAAGCAGTGAGAGAGGGAACAGCGGATAATTATGGTCTGCTCATCCTTTGTCTCTTCATGATGTAGTGTGATTATGAGAATACTCCATCGGCCATCAGTGGCCCTCTAACCGGCGATGCTTGAACGGTTATGAATAATGCATATTATTCCCAAAAGGAGGGAAGTACTGATTTTCCATTCTGGGTTTCACAGGCTGATGTTTCAGGGCTTCCAGTTTTAAGGGGTCAGGTTCTCACTTGTAGCCGGAGACTGAGCAGGAGGGGAAATGAGGTCGCGAGCCTGCGGTCGGGCGGCTGCAGCGCGGAGCTCTCTTTAGCATGCGCAGGACCGCCATGCTGCTGTCCCAAAGCGCTGTCCTGCCATGCCGCTGTCCCAAAGCGCTGTCCCGCCATGCCGCTGTCCCGCTGTCCCAAAGCCGCGTGTCTGAGGCAGATGGTGGAAGAGCCGTGCTCGAGCCAGCGTGCTGAAAGAGCGAAACTGGAGCGATGCTCTTCTCCTGATATTTCTGTTGGTGCGCTCCCGGTTGACGGGGACCGCAGACTCAAATCATGGAAGAACAAAGATAATTTTCCATTTGCTTTATTTTCTTCCTTTCGGTGAGCCTGCAAGGCTGTATTACTTTTTAAATAAATATCATGCTGTTGATAAACTGTCCTAATCATCTTTTAGATAATTCTGCAAGTTGGCCTGCGCTTGCAGTAGTGAACACAGTCTATTGTTTAAAACGAGGGACATAATCCTTAAATTTTTAAATGGCATAACTAAATATGTATTCCATTTTGTGAATCTAGCCTTGGTGCTTAGGCTGCCAGTTCCCTTGGCAAGAAGATGATAATTTGTGGGTTGTAGCTTCGGAATGTAAATTTAATCAGGCTCGAGGGCGGCTCAGGCTGTTTTATTATTGGTAGGTTTGCCTGAAAATCAACACCGAGCAAGCTTCAGGTAATGTGAGTAAACTGGCAAATATGCCCCAGGAAAACCAGTTAGCATGTGAAATTAATCTCCTGCACGGTGTTACCGACATGCCGTGTGCTCATCACTGATCCCTGTTTTAACTCAGCTGTGTACCTGGGTTTGATCCGTATTTTAACTCAGCTGTGCATCTGGGTTTGATCCGTATTTTAACTCAGCTGTGTATCTGGGTTTGATCCGTATTTTAACTCAGCTGTGTATCTGGGTTTGATCCGTATTTTAACTCAGCTGTGTATCTGGGTTTGATCCGTATTTTAACTCAGCTGTGTATCTGGGTTTGATCCGTATTTTAACTCAGCTGTGTATCTGGGTTTGATCCGTATTTCAACTCAGCTGTGTATCTGGGTTTGATCCGTATTTTAACTCAGCTGTGTATCTGGGTTTGATCCGTATTTTAACTCAGCTGTGTATCTGGGTTTGATCCGTATTTCAACTCAGCTGTGTATCTGGGTTTGATCCGTATTTTAACTCAGCTGTGTATCTGGGTTTGATCCGTATTTTAACTCAGCTGTGTATCTGGGTTTGATCCGTATTTTAACTCAGCTGTGTATCTGGGTTTGATCCGTATTTTAACTCAGCTGTGTATCTGGGTTTGATCCGTATTTTAACTCTGCTGTGTATCTGGGTTTGATCCCTAACCTCACTCCGTTCCCCGTGCCGCTCCTGCCGTGGCCTCTGGCCTCATGCTGTAAGATTATGTGGCGACTGCTGCTATTGACTGTGACCCTGATGACCCAGCGTCAGCGCCGTTGGTTGTGTAAACCTGCCTGTTTGCGCTTGCGTAAGTCACTGGATAAGAGCTTCTGCTTGCTGCCTGGTTTTGGTGTTAGCGGCTCGCGTTGGTGCCGGAAGTCGTCGTCCTTGGGCACTGAACGCAGTGCTAACGCCCTCAGGACCATATACCGCATTGCTCTTTAACATTCACTCTCTCCATATCGCACCCTTATAAGAACAGACGGTAGTAAACCCTGCTGAATAAAGCTGTGAGCTACAGCTCATTTTCGCCCGCAGAATTGTGTTGAGTACATGAATACAGATCAGTGTTGCACTCTTGTGTGGCCTGTACATGACTGCTGTGTCCAGCCAGGCTGGTAACATGGGCTTCAGTGTTTCCTCCATAAACTCATGTAAGTCACTGTTTCCTGATTCCCAGGGACGCTGCTCTCTTGTGTGGATTTATCCGTTTGGGCTTTATCCATGTTGTGTGCCTGTCTAACCCGTCTTTTATTTATCAACCCTCATACATCTTTTATTGGATGTGTTTTTTAAGTAAGAAAAATAACAGTCATTTTTTTGCATTTGAATTTGAATTGTCACGATTGTCCAGGAAGCCCTTCACAGGGAAGTGGGGACTCTCCGCCCCCCGACTCGTGTGCAGCACACACCAGGCGGTGGACGGCGGCCATTTTGTGACAGAATGCTCAGTGCGCAGTGGCTTTGCTGGAGAGGGTTTGCTGTTCTCTCAGTGCTGCACACCGGACTGCAGGTGACAGGCAGGCCTTCAGTGAGGGAGCCGCAGAGTCTGTTTCACCAGCGGGGTCCCTGGCCTGGGTCTGGAGCTCACAGAACCCAGCATCTCATCTCTCCTCTCTCCTCTTTCCTCTCTCCTCTCTCCTCTCTCCTCTCTCCTCTCTCTCCCCCCCCCCCCGCAGACGGACTCTCTGGACGGGCCCTTCTCTGTGCCGGACATTAAGCTGCACAGTAACCCCTCTGCGTTTAATGTCTTCTGTAACGTGCGACACTGCGTGCTGGACTGGCAGCAGCGCGAGGCCTCGCTGGCCCTGGCCTCCCGAAACTCCGCCCAGAGCGGCGACTCCGACAGCGAGGAAGAGGAGGAGAGCCGCGAGCCCGCCGTCAAGCTGCCCAAGGTCAGTGCGGGACGTCCCAGGGTGGGGGGGGGGGAGTGGAGGAAATCAATCCGCCCCTCCTCTAGCGTTTCACTCGTCTTTCTTTAGAAATGAGAAAAGGTGCCGACGTGTCACCATTATGGAGGTGCGTTTGTGCTCTTGCCTATGGGGGGGGGGGGGTGGTGGGGGGTGCTGGTGAGAGGACAGGGTTGTTTATGGGGTGCGGGGTGCTGGTCCACGCGTGGGGCGGATCTTTATGACGCAGTCGCGGCTGAGAGAGATGGCGGATCAGCACTCTGCTGCGGCGCTCCGACAGCCCGCAGGCTGCTCAAGGTCAGCGCTGGACGGGATTTGTCCAGAAAGCTGCTGATCGCGTGTGAAAAAGGCGCTCTGGCCCGCTGAGGGGTGGGGCTTGCTTTACTCACCCAGGCAGCCCAAAGCTTCTGTCCCTCTCTCCTGCAGGGGTCAGTCCCCACAGGCGTGCCAGTTGAAACAGGCTGAATTTAACGCCGTATGTGTGCAGATCGCTCAGTTACACACCAGTCCCTGGCTTTAAAGCGCCTCCCTCAGCGCTTCTGGTGATTGTTCTGGCCGTTTGCATGAGTAAGAATGATCCAATGAGGTCATCAGGCCCGATGCTTCTGTGGCTGTGTGCAGAAGGACAGCCTGCTGAACTACAGAAGCTTGACTCCCTGTCTGGGTCTCTATTCTGAGAGACACTGGCCTCAGTACAGCCTTACCACAGCCACACTGAACTCCGGAGACGCAGTGACATCCTGTCTCTGCTTCTGTGAACAAGACCCGTCACTGAAAGGCTAAACAGGGAAGTACTAGTCCATAGGGGTCATGTGTGGCCATAGAAAAGATGTCTGCCAGTAAGTGCGTATTTTCAGGAGTAGAGCTTGTGTTGTTTGATTGAGGCGATGAGCAGGCTTTACAGGGCGATCACCTGTTCTCCGCTGTGCATGTAGAACCCAAATCAGGCATAGACTGCAGTTTCTCAATGCCTGGCTACCTTTGGCAAGACTTTCATGCTCCAGTTAAGATGTGCTTTCAAAGGCAGCGGAGCCACAAAGGATTTATATACGAGCGGCTGAACTGCTTCAGCATGTTAACTCTGTCCGTAAAGACAGACTGACGCTGCCTGCAGTTTGCCGGTCGATTGGAAGAAAATGGGGCAGAACTTCAGCAAGCAGCGTTACACAGAGACTAATAACGCACTCTAATCAGGCCGGGCGATAGACTTTTATAAGCGCGGCCGTTCTCTGGCAGAACTGAGCCGCTAACTCAGACCGGCCGTCCAGAGAGAGCACAGAAGCTAATCAGCGCTAATGGCTGCAGCGTGAGCACGCTTAACTGGAACAGCGAGTTCTCCTCCCTGTCAGGGTGAGCATGTCTTGCACGAGCAGAGGCCATTTCTTCACCCTAACGTAACAAAAAACGGTTTGATTTTAAACGCTCCTCATTCTGGAAATCACGTGCAGCAGAAGACCTGAAAAACGGCGTCAGATATTCAGTCCTGTTCTATTTTTAATCGGTTTTGGGTGTGGCCATTCTCCGGGGAGATTCTGCTGTCTGATATTTCCTCATCAGCGCTGGCCAGTACTGTCATATATATATATTGTTTTCAAATGTTTCAAAGTGTTTAGATTTTACATAACCCAAGTAATCAGTCAAGTTTTGTGATAAAATATTTCTGTTGTCAAAAAGACCATCATTACAGTGACTTTAAGAATCACTGTAATGATCGTCTTTTTGACAGCAGAAATATTTTATCACAAAACTTGACTGATTACTTGGGTTATGTAAAATCTAAACGCTTTGAAACATTTGAGAAAGAAAAAAAACGTGTGACAGTACTGCCCAATGTAAGATCTTATCCAGACATAAAGCAGCTAGTAGTGCACAGAGCGTGCACTGTAAAAGGTATTAGTGAAAATATGCCCCGTTTTGTGAAAAAGAGGAGGAAATGACCAGAGATAATGTATACCTGGCTTCCCACACTGACCGATCATTTCTAAAAATTAGGCAGATAAGATGAACGTCACCTCACTTACTGACATACGACTGCTTGCTCCTATAAAACTCTGTTGTTGTCATTAGCCAACAGGTTAAATAGAGGAATTTAACGTATAACATTTAATTCAAAATGTTTATTAAGTGTTGTACTGTATTTGCTAGATTAGACATTTGATACACATTGATACAAAAATAATACATAATTACAAAAATGCCTCTTGGTATTTGATATTTGGAAATTCTGTGTCCTGTGTTACACACATCAGTAACAGTAAGAGTGTTGGTAACAGTAACTGTATCAGTAACAGTAAGAGTGTCAGTAAGCGTGTCAGTAGCGGTGTCAGTAAGCGTGTCAGTAGCGGTGTCAGTAGCGGTGTCAGTAGGAGTGTCAGTAAGCGCGTCAGTAGCAGTGTCAGTAAGCACGTGTCAGTAAGCGTGTCAGTAGCGGTGTCAGTAGCAGTGTCAGTAAGCGTGTCAGTAGCAGTGTCAGTAGCAGTGTCAGTAGCGGTGTCAGTAGCGGTGTCAGTAAGCGTGTCAGTAGCGGTGTCAGTAGCAGTGTCAGTAAGCGTGTCAGTAGCAGTGTCAGTAAGCGTGTCAGTAGCAGTGTCAGTAGCGGTGTCAGTAGCAGTGTCAGTAAGCGTGTCAGTAGCAGTGTCAGTAAGCGCGTCAGTAGCGGTTTCAGTAGCAGTGTCAGTAGCAGTGT
>NC_049215.1:36396309-36433809 GCF_013347855.1 Anguilla anguilla | reverse complement strand
GCCAGGTTTCTGTGCCTCTGTGTTGTAGGACAGAGTGATGGGGCTTTAATGAAGGATGTGGGCTCTGTTATTCTGCTGTGGAATTAGTCCGTTTATCCAGGGGACTGGCTTAGCCCTCCAGGTAGCAGGACCATACTGGCCCGTTTCAGTGAGCGTGCCCCCTCAGGTCCTGCCAAACCTCCCTTTCTGTCCCTCCCTCATTCTCTCTGTCATTCTCCTCCTCTCTCCCCCCCTCTCTGTCTCTCTATTACCCTCTTTCCCTCTCTCTCTCACCCTCTCCCCTTCTCTCTCTCTCCCTCCCCTCTCTCTCTCCCTCTCCTTCTCTCCCTCCCTCTCTCCCCCCGCTCCTCCCCCCCTCTGACATTGGGGTGTGTTTGGCTCACTCTGAGAGTGGACTGCAGTGTCAGTATCGCTGATTGAGATGGAGCTGAGCCCTTCATTGTGTCTATCCTGCTGTGGAACTGCTCCTCACCCTTAAACTGAGGCTGGTGCACAGCCTTAATCTGAGGCTGCTCCTCACCCTTAATCTGAGGCTGCTCCTCACCCTTAAACTGAGGCTGCTCCTCACCCTTAAACTGAGGCTGCTGCACAGAGGCTCGCTGGCAGGTTAATGGATGCATTAGGGAGGGGCTGTGCTCTGTTCTTGTTTTTGTTCTTCAGGAATGAAGTATTCAGGGATGAGTCAGCAGAGTCTGTCACCCACAGTGAAATCAGCCCTGGCGTCTCACGAGTCGGAGAGACGGTAGATTAGTGTTCAGACCGACAGCCAAACAAGTGCCGGCTCGAATAGAGCCCTACTCCTCAGTGATGCAGTGTGGGTCAAGGGGAGGGGCGGGAGAGTCTGTCACACTTCAGTCCTGCTCAGGGTGTAATGATCGAGCAGAGCGAATACAAACTGGCTCTCTCCCGTGCTCCGGTCACAGGTCATTCATGGGCAGCTGTGGCTGAGCACCGCGGAGCTCACTCGTGGAGAGAAGGGATTTGGGGACCTTTCAGCTCGGGATGCTGACGGCTCTGTTTGTGCTTGTGCTGATTTTGGGGACCCTTGAAAAGTCCTGCCCGGGGGGTAGTTCAGCTCCGGCCTGTTTACGCTCCTGACTAGCGCCCTTTAGCTCTGTGTTTACAGTGCAGCATCCCAGAGAAACGCACAGTGAAGCAAAACAGCGTCCGTCAGCATTACTCAGCTGCGACGGCAGCGGGGCCTGGCAGGGGGGCGGGGGGGGGGGCGGGTTTGTGTGGCCTGGGGCTGGCGTTTAGCAGTTTAGCAACCCGTGTGGAGCACACTTTGCCAGGCGGGGCGGAGAGGAGAAGATGGCCCCACTCTGACGCTCTGATGCTCTGACGCTTCCCCCCCGTCCCGCAGGTGCCCACCATCCTGACAGGGCTGCAGAGGAGCGTGCAGGCGGTGCTGGTGGGCAAGGTGCAGATCCAGGACTGGCTGGGCAGCGGCATCAAGCGGGCGGCACTGATGAACAAGTGGACGCTGAAGGAGGTGCCCGTGGGCGAGGACGAGCGGTGCCAGCTGCAGACCGATGGCTCCTTCCTCTACCTGCTCTGCAAGGACGGCCTCTACAAAGTGGGCTCTGGCTACAGCGGCACCGTCAGGGTAGGGCTTCCCAGCATGCACTGCTGCGGCCGCGCGGGGCTTAACGGTGCGCTGCGGGTACCGCCGCTGGGGCTGCCGCAGCCTCATAGAGGTTCAGATCCCAGTCGCAGGTTCAGATCCCAGCCACAGGTTCAGATCCCTGTCACAGGTTTAGTTCCCTGCCACAGGTTCAGATCCCAGCACAGGTTCAGATCCCAGCACAGGTTCAGATCCCTGCCACAGGTTCAGATCCCTGCCACAGGTTCAGATCCCAGCACAGGTTCAGATCCCTGCCACAGGTTCAGATCCCTGCCACAGGTTCAGATCCCAGGCACAGGTTCAGTTCCCTGCCACAGGTTCAGATCCCAGTCACAGGTTCAGATCCCAGCCACAGGTTCAGATCCCAGCCAAGGGTTCAGATCCCAGCCAAGGGTTCAGATCCCAGCTACAGGTTCAGATCCCAGCCACAGGTTCAGATCCCAGTCACAGGTTCAGATCCCAGTCACACGTTCACATCCCTGCCACAGGTTCAGCTCCCAGTCACAGGTTCAGCTCCCAGCCACAGGTTCAGATCCCAGTCACAGGTTCAGATCCCAGTCACACGTTCAGCTCCCAGTCACAGGTTCAGATCCCTGCCACAGATTCAGATCACAGTCACAGGTTCAGATCCCAGTCACAGGTTCAGATCCCAGTCACAGGTTCAGATCCCTGCCACAGGTTCAGATCCCAGTCACAGGTTCAGATCCCAGTCACAGGTTCAGATCCCAGCCACAGGTTCAGATCCCAGTCACAGCTTGGGTTCCAAGCCGTTTACACTCCCCAGTCACGCTACTTAACCCGACTGATCTGGGTACATGTGTAGCTGTGTAAATGGATCACGTGTAAATGAATGTAATCTGGGTAAGTCACACTGGATGTAAATTTATTGTGTTTGTGTAGTTGTTTTTGGTACACACAGTCCATCCATGCTGAGTCTAAAACCTCTTATCTGTAATTCTTTCTCAGTTTCATTTTAGGAAATTTTAATTCTGGCTCGTCCCCTGTTTTGAAAATGTTTGCTGAGGAAGTGTAAACTAGACTAGTGGCTCTGTACTAATATTTTTCCAAGGAGTGCGTCTGCCCTGAAGTTGGAAGAATTTAGGAGCGCGCTTATGCATCCCAATTAGATGTGCTCCTGCATGAATTTTCCAGTGAGCACACATCAGTTTTCAGGTGTAAATTATTCTAAAATGGGAGCGGTGTGGAGCCCTGGATGAGTTTGCTCAGTGATGGTGGACTGGGCTGTGCGTGAGTCTCTAATCTGTGTCTCTAACATGTGATTGGTCGCAGGGCCACGTGTACAATTCCACGTCCCGCATCAGGAACCGGAAGGAGAAGAGGTCGTGGCTTGGGTTCGCTCAGGTGAGTTCTGAGGGGGCGTTTGTGTTGATGGGATGAAATTTGGCGCCTGACTGTGTTTACTCCCCCGCTGAGTCAGTCGAAGGTGTTTCTTATCTAGGGGCACTACGTGTCAACGCAACATTAATCTGCTGCTTTGATCTGGCCCTTGTGATCTTTAGACTGAACGCTGTTCGATCATTCCTATGTGGTCTGCTGGGCTATCTGGGGAATTTTATCTTGATGCTGAAAGACAGAATTGTTTTCATCAAACCAAGCGTTGGTGAAACATCCCCCAGTACTCTGTCGAGTTTCTGGAACATTCCAGGCAAATACCAGCACAGGTCTGCCTGTACACTCAACACGGTGTAACCTGCACAGATATCCCTGTACACTCAACACGGTGTAACCTGCACAGATATCCCTGTACACTCAACACGGTGTAACCTACGCAGATCTCCCTGTAGACTCAACACGGTGTAATCTGATTGGCAGATGATTTGAATTGGTTATTTAAAGTGTGCTTCTCCATCAGAGCCTTTGGAGAGGAGATCAGACCTTCTCTTACGGTCAAGGCCCCAGAACGTACTGTGTGTTAGTTCCCATGGTGATTTCGGCTGTTGTTTAGTTGCTATGGTGTAACTATGGCGATTGTGCATAGGGCTGTCTGCTGTATCGGGACATGAACAGTCACAGCTTGAGCGCGATCAAGATCAACCCTGAGACCCTGGAGCAGGAGGGATCCATCACCATGCCTGGTACTGACCCGCTATTACCCCAGCCACACCCGCTATTACCCCACACTCGCTATTACCCCTGCCCCGCTATTACCCCATACCTTTCTTGTTTAATAATCAGTGTCTCTCTCTTGTTGATGTGCAAGGTGGGCAGGCTGAGGGGCAGAGCATCGTCTTCACTGATGGAGAGTACATCAACCAAATCGCCGCTTGCAAAGATGTGAGTACCATCACATTCACATTCTCTGTGTTTGACTCTGAACATTTCCTTTCGTAAAGTGTAAGATGCTGAGTGTGGAGTCTGGAGTCGTGTGGAGCAGATATTACTGCCTGCAGTGCTCTGTTTCTCTGGCCGGACCGTCAGATGGAGACAGCCTTCCCTCTGTGGCTGTTCCAGCCCGTGTGCTTTGACTGGGAGAATGGTATATAACTGGGCTGTGATTGGCTGGCTTTGCTGCAGGATCTGCCGGGTTGCCAGGTGACAGGCTGCAGCGGCCAATCGTGAAGCGCTCTGCAGTGCTGACTGTGGGGTCTGAGAGAGGGAGAGAGGTCTGGTTCTGTTAGCTTTCAGATGGCTGGCATGCCAGAGCCCTCTGTGTGCGCACGTTCTGTCTTTCCAGCTGCATTTGAGTACCAGATAGTATATTAGCCATGCAGGATAATTATATTTTAATAGTAATAGTACAACAATGCTTTGCTTATTTTGCAGTCTAATAGAAACCTCAATGAGAAACCTTTTCAATAATTAGCTCATATTTAACACAGAAATTCTTCCCTCCCCTGATCTCACAGATCTTGTACCTTTGTGTACCTCTGGCATGTGAAATGTTCTTTTCTTAATAATTTTTGTTCATTTATTGTTGACTAAATGACAAAATTGAATCCTGTGCAACTTGTTTTGGGAGGCAAAGCACCTTGTTAGAATAAATTGTCTTTCACACAGTCATGTGATTTCTGCTGGAAAATATGACTCATACGGGTATTTGGCGGTGGGTAAATATGACTCATACGGGTACTTGGCGGTGGGTAAATATGACTCATACGGGTACTTGGCGGTGGGTAAATATGACTCATACGGGTATTTGGCGGTGGGTAAATATGACTCATACAGGTATTTGGCGGTGGGTAAATATGACTCATACGGGTATTTGGCGGTGGGTAAATATGACTCATACGGGTACTTGGCGGTGGGTAAATATGACTCATACGGGTACTTGGCGGTGGGTAAATATGACTCATACGGGTACTTGGCGGTGGGTAAATATGACTCATACGGGTATTTGGCGGTGGGTAAATATGATTCATACGGGTATTTGGCGGTGGGTTTATAGTGAACACGCTGGCAACTGATGCTTGCTGTTCCCCAGTCCTGCTGTACATCATTCTGTCAGAGCGAAGCACACCCTCCACCCCCCCCCCCCCCCCCGAGTGAATGCTCTCCCCAGTGGCTGTTATGCAAAGCGGAGGGGGAGTGGGGGGGGTATGATATGAAATTTACACATCTGCCGCACGGTCTCATTTGCATAATGAGTAATGAGGATGTGGGGATGCAGCGGACGAGCTCGCGTGGTGGTGGGGGGGGGTGGGGGACGCACCCCCCCCCCCCCCCCCCCCCCCCGCAGCTCCAGGCCTCTGCTTCAGCCAGCGCTGAGGTACGCATCGCCATGTAAGGCCCAGGGCCCCACGGCTGCCCCCCCCCCCCATTTCACACCTCACGATTCTGGCGCCTTCTGTTACCTGAAGTGGCCACAGTCTGCACTGTTCTCAGTCTCATACACAAAGTGTTACACAAAAAAAAAAAGCATTACTATGCAATAGATCTACCCTGTGCACAATCTGTGCATGTGTAGTTAATGAGCCTGTAAATCCCTCCGCTCTGGGCAGACGCTGTGTTGTGGGCATTGGAGTGGAAGCAGTGTGTGTTTCTCTCTCTGCGTTATCCTGACGCTCTGTGCCAGTGGCGTTGGTGCTCACTGAGTCTGGCGGTGCCCACACCGCACTGCCAGCTGATTAATTAGGCTCACTGCACTCTGCAAGCACCAGTCAATATTATTTTATTGCTTTAAATGGTTAGCGAGTACTTCCAGTTAAATTCGCATTATGCCATTGGCTGTGCGATAAATAAATGGTGGTGTGGGAAAAAAAGCATGTTTTCATTTTTAATACCGTCGTGGTGAAACGGTTATTGTGCAGAATTTAGGGGCCCTCGATGCAGTCATTTTAACTGCGTATTTATTTGAGTAAATATTAATTGTTGTAAGGACTTGCCGTGTACAGAGCTGAAGAAGCCATCTCTGATTTTAGAGTTGGTTTCCGTGGCAGCGGGTGGACCTGGAAATCTGGGCAGTAAGTGGTGGTTGTTAATTACCTGCCCGAGATCGATGGGCCCCTGAATGGACTCCTTCAGCTGGAGTGACCAGCTTGTTTAGAGTCTGCCTCACCTCCTCCTCCTTTGATAAGTAGGTAATGGGTCTCATCGTGAGCGAGGAGGAGATGCCTCAGTGCTGTAACAGACGTTTTTGGGGGCATTGGCAAACGTGCTGTGGGTGTCCTGTGAGTTTGCGCTCGTGTAACGGTGAAGAAGGTGCTGCACCAGGTGAGAGTTTCCACCTGAGAGCTGGCCTTGCTCGGGACGGGGGTGCCGGTGTAACCCAGTAAGGGCCGGTGTGGGTGCTGGTTTTCGGCTTGGCGCAGTACAGCATTGAGCACGCTTGATTTAAGACGTCACAGCAAGACAAGCCAAACGAATTTAGGGAATGAGATGTGTGAGCAGCGGGTTACACAGGAACAGCTAGCGTAGCCTGCAAGCTCTTTTTCATCAAGCAGCACTGTGACTGACACGTCAACAAACCTGATGTATGAGATTGTAAGAAAAGTCCTTAGATACACAAACAGTGGAGGTACCTGAGTGGTGAAGGAATGCCTGTAGTCTTACCCGGTGCTACTGGAACGGGATTAATTTAACGTTATCTCTGTTGTCTGATTCCAAAAACAAAATCTTTCCTCTGTGCTAACAGTTATGCATGGAAGCTGGAGACTGCTGTCCACTTGTAGTGTGGCTCCATACGGGTCGCTGTCTATCTTGGTAGGCACGGACGTGCCTCTGGCTTGTGCATCCTGCTATGACACTAGTGTATAGGCAAGTGACTACGATGTGCAGATATCCTGAGTTCTGTGTGTATGTTTGGACCTAAACACTGCTAGGTGTGCAGTGGTAAGAGTCAAAGAGGAATGGCAGGTTAAAGTGAATGCAGTTTATTCTACAGCATGTTATTAATGGCGATGTACACTGGTGCGAAGTGTGTGCAGTGAGGTGGCTATACGCATGTGATGCATAGAAGGCCGTGTTGAGGAGTCTCCCCGAACTATTGCACTTTCTGCTTGTATACAAAAAACCCCACGTCATCAAAAAGACACAATCAGGACAAAACAGTGCATCAATAATCCTGCTTGCACTATCTCTGTAAGGCTATCACCCCGGGTTGACCTGTATCTGGCTGCGTGCTGACCCATAGGTCTCAAGCTGTTTACTCAGCGCCCCACCACCAAAGACACCGACTTGATCCCCATGACATCAGTTTTCTAACAATACAAAGCATGAATACTCTGTATTCGCACTACAAGATTTCCTGGTTAATCGAATAAAATCCCATTGGATGTTCTGGGTTTAATTATTTCTAGAAATGCTGTTAATAGTTAAATGTCTGTTGAACAGGACTGGGCATTTTTTCATGCCCTCTACAGCCCGTTTGTGTCATTTCGGGGTAAATCCGTCTTCAGGCTATTTCATTCAGTATCCGCCATCTTTGCTGCTTCGTTGTTTTCAGTCCGGTTTGCCTGCTGGTCTGGATAAGGCATTCATCCCGGTGATCTTGCCGGAGGGCCGGTGAGAATGTTTTGCCTGAATGTTGCCTGAGGAGATCCCTCAGTTTGAAGAGTTCATGACTGTGTTGTGAGTGTCACTGCAGGAGGGGGTGTGGTCTGCAGAGCTGTGCCAGTCAGGGTCAGTGGAGCGAGTGTAGGGGCCCTGGCTGGAGGAGCCCGGCTCATTTTCTGCAGGTGTAGAGGGATGGATACTGGAGGTATTGATACGGTGCTGGAGGTTCCCTGTTGAACAGAGGGGTGGTGATGGAGGGACATATCTGTTTCTGGATCTCATGCCCACTCCTGTTAGATATCATTGAAGGAACCGTAGTTAGGCGGGTTGCATAGTTAAGCGTCGAACAGTCGGTGAGTTTGCGGGTTTGGGTAAGTTTGCGGGTTCGGGTGAGTTTGCGGGTACACAACATGTGTTGTGTGTCCCAGGACGGGTTTGTTGCTAAGCGACGCTGTGTTTTTGGTGTCCCAGGACGGGTTTGTTGCTAAGCAACGCTGTGTTTTTGGTGTCCCAGGACGGGTTTGTGGTGCGGATCTATGCGACCAGCCGAGACCCCACCCTGCAGCAGGAGCTGCAGCTCAAACTGGCCCGCAAGTGTCTGCATGCCTGCGGGATCTCCCTGTTTGACCTGGAGAAGGACCTGCACATCATCAGTGAGTCTGTCCTTCTCTCTCTCTCTCTCTCTCTCCCTCTCCCTCTCTCTCTGACCTGGAGAAGGACCTGCACATCATCAGTGAGTCTGTCCCTCTCTCTCTCTCTCTCTCTCTCTCTCTCTCTCTCTCTCTCTCTCTCTCTCTCTCTCTCCCTCTCCCTCTCCCTCTCTCTCTGACCTGGAGAAGGACCTGCACATCATCAATGAGTCTGTCCTTCACCCCTCTTTCTCCCTCTCTCTCTCTTTCTGTTCACTTCCGCTAGACCTCTTCTCTCCTCTCCTGCCCTCCCTTTTCACACCATCCTGACCTTTCCTCTTCCATTCTTTTGAACCCTCTCTCCTGGTCCCTGCCCTGTCTGTCTGTCTGTCTGTCTGTCTGGCAGTTTTTAGGTGTGTCTGTTTGTATTGGACAGTTTGTATGTGTGTTTCTGTCAGAGTATTTGGGAAACACAGTTGTGTCAGGGAGGAGGGGGTATGGGGGGAAATATACATTTTCTTTTTATTTGTAGAAATTATAGTTTTAATGCTTCTGTAGTGGGCTCCCAACTAACCTGTGTTGTGTGTGTGTGTGTGAATGTGTGTGTGTGTGTGTGTATATGCGCGTGTGTGAATGTGTGTGTGTTTTTCCTCAGGCACGGGGTTCGATGAGGAGGCGGCATTGCTGGGTGCAGGCAGGGAGTTTGCCCTGATGAAAACAGCCACAGGAAAGGTGGGTGTCCAGGAATGCTGTGGGAGGGGCCACACACTGAGGCATGACTGCTATGTGGGTGTGTGTGTGTGTGTGTGGGTGTGGGTGTGGGCGTGGGCGTGGGCGTGTGTGCGCGTGCGTGTGTGTGTGTGTGGGCGTGGGCCTGTGTGCACGCGCGTGCGTGTGTGTGTGTGTGTGTGTGTGTGGGCGTGGGCCTGCGTGCGTGCACGTGCGTGCGTGTGTGCGTGTGTGTGTGTGTGTGTGTGTGTGTGTGTGTGTGTGTGTGCGCGTGTGTGCGTGTGTGCGTGTGTGTGTGTGTGTGTGTGTGTGGGCGAGGGCGTTGGCCTGCATCATGCTCGCAGGTGTCTGTACCTGTGCCAGGGAAACTGACGGACTGTCTGTGCCTCTGAGTACAGGTCTGTATGAGCCTCTGAGTACAGGTCTGTATGAGCCTCTGAGTACAGGTCTGTATGAGCCTCTGAGTACAGGTCTGTATGAGCCTCTGAGTACAGGTCTGTATGAGCCTCTGAGTACAGGTCTGTATGAGCCTCTGAGTACAGGTCTGTATGAGCCTCTGAGTACAGGTCTGTATGAGCCTCTGAGTACAGGTCTGTATGAGCCTCTGAGTGCAGGTCTGTATGAGCCTCTGAGTGCAGGTCTGTATGAGCCTCTGAGTGCAGGTCTGTATGAGCCTCTGAGTGCAGGTCTGTATGAGCCTCTGAGTGCAGGTCTGTATGAGCCTCTGAGTGCAGGTCTGTATGAGCCTCTGAGTGCAGGTCTGTATGAGCCTCTGAGTACAGGTCTGTATGAGCCTCTGAGTACAGGTCTGTATGAGCCTCTGAGTACAGGTCTGTATGAGCCTCTGAGTACAGGTCTGTATGAGCCTCTGAGTACAGGTCTGTATGAGCCTCTGAGTACAGGTCTGTATGAGCCTCTGAGTACAGGTCTGTATGAGCCTCTGAGTGCAGGTCTGTATGAGCCTCTGAGTACAGGTCTGTATGAGCCTCTGAGTGCAGGTCTGTATGAGCCTCTGAGTGCAGGTCTGTATGAGCCTCTGAGTGCAGGTCTGTATGAGCCTCTGAGTGCAGGTCTGTATGAGCCTCTGAGTACAGGTCTGTATGAGCCTCTGAGTACAGGTCTGTATTACATTACATTACATTATAGATTCTTAGCAGACGCTCTTATCCAGAGCGACTTACAACAAGTGCATTACAAAACTCAGAGACAAGCGCTTTACAACATTCCTGCAAGAGAGCTACAATAGGTATAACTTTGCAAAAAGTGTGAATTGTACCCCTTTTTTATTTTTTTTTATTTTTTTAAATATATATAAATTCCCACCCCCCCACCCACCTAGTTGTAGATGAACCTAGTTACATGAAAATAACATGACGCGTGGTTACTCAGTTGAGGTTTAATGGATGTTAGAGGGTAGTGGGGGGTGATGAGGTGAGATGTAGCTTGAAGAGGTGAGTCTTCAGTCTACGTTTGAAGACGGCCAGGGTCTCTGCTGTTCTGACTTGCACAGGAAGGTCATTCCACCACCGTGGGGCTAGAACAGACAGGAGGCGTGACCGGGTGCTGGTGCGAGCCGGGGCAGGGACCAGGCGACATGTGGCAGCAGAACGGAGAGGTCTAGCTGGGGTGTAGGGTCTGATGAGTTGACGTAGATAGGGAGGGGCTGACCCCCTGGCTGCTTTGAAGGCAAGCACTAATGTTTTAAATTTGATGCGAGCCATCACGGGGAGCCAGTGGAGGGTGGTGAGCAGGGGGGTAACGTGGGAATGTCTGGGGAGGTTGAAGACCAGACGCGCTGCTGCGTTCTGGATGAGTTGCAGGGGTCTGATAGATGATGCTGGGAGGCCAGCAAGCAGGGAGTTACAGTAGTCCAGGCGGGACAGGACCACTGCCTGGACGAGGAGTTGGGTCGAGTAAGTTGTGAGGAAGGGGCGGATCCTCCGGATGTTATACAGGAAGAACCTGCATGAACATGTCACTGCTGAAATGTGCTCGGTGAGGGACAGTCTGTTGTCCATCACCACGCCAAGGTTTCTAGTTGAGGGTGATGGTGTGAGGATGGTATTACCTAGGGAGATAGAGAGATCAGAGAGAGGGGAGTTAAGAGCCGGAATATAAATGAGCTCTGTCTTACCTGGATTGAGCTTGAGATGGTGGCGGACCATCCAGCTCTGAATATCACTCAGGCAGGCAGTGATGCGGGCTGAGACCTGTGTGTCAGAGGGTGGGAAGGAGAGAAACAGTTGTGTGTCATCAGCATAGCAATGGTAAGACATACCATGAGCTGTGATGACAGGGCCAAGGGACTGGGTGTAGAGAGAGAAGAGGAGAGGACCAAGGACCGAGCCCTGTGGGACTCCGGTGGTGAGGGGGTGTGGCGCAGATACTTTACCAGCCCAGGCTACCTGGAAGGAGCGATCTGAGAGGTAAGACTCAATCCAATTGAGGACTGTGCCACAGATCCCCATAGCAGATAGGGAGGACAGGAGGGTGGGGTGGTCGACTGTGTCGAAGGCTGCCGATAGGTCCAGAAGTAATAAGACGGAGGAGAGGGAGGCTGCTCGGGCTGCGTGGAGAGCTTCGTTGACAGAGAGGAGTGCGGTCTCTGTCGAGTGGCCTGGTCTGAATCCAGACTGATGGGGATCGAGGAGCTCATTCTGTGAAAGAAACACAGAGAGTTGATTTGATGCAGCACGTTCAATGGTTTTTGACAGAAATGGAAGGAGAGATACCGGTCTGTAGTTCCCAATGATGGAGGGCCTCTGTATGAGCCTCTGAGTACAGGTCTGTATGAGCCTCTGAGTACAGGTCTGTATGAGCCTCTGAGTACAGGTCTGTATGAGCCTCTGAGTACAGGTCTGTATGAGCCTCTGAGTGCAGGTCTGTATGAGCCTCTGAGTACAGGTCTGTATGAGCCTCTGAGTGCAGGTCTGTATGAGCCTCTGAGTACAGGTCTGTATGAGCCTCTGAGTACAGGTCTGTATGAGCCTCTGAGTACAGGTCTGTATGAGCCTCTGAGTACAGGTCTGTATGAGCCTCTGAGTGCAGGTCTGTATGAGCCTCTGAGTACAGGTCTGTATGAGCCTCTGAGTACAGGTCTGTATGAGCCTCTGAGTGCAGGTCTGTATGAGCCTCTGAGTGCAGGTCTGTATGAGCCTCTGAGTACAGGTCTGTATGAGCCTCTGAGTACAGGTCTGTATGAGCCTCTGAGTACAGGTCTGTCTGTGCCTCTGAGTACAGGTCTGTATGAGCCTCTGAGTACAGGTCTGTATGAGCCTCTGAGTGCAGGTCTGTATGAGCCTCTGAGTACAGGTCTGTATGAGCCTCTGAGTGCAGGTCTGTATGAGCCTCTGAGTGCAGGTCTGTATGAGCCTCTGAGTGCAGGTCTGTATGAGCCTCTGAGTGCAGGTCTGTATGAGCCTCTGAGTGCAGGTCTGTATGAGCCTCTGAGTGCAGGTCTGTATGAGCCTCTGAGTGCAGGTCTGTATGAGCCTCTGAGTGCAGGTCTGTATGAGCCTCTGCTACAGCCCAGGTTTGAAGACATCCGTTTGTCACTCAGAAAATGTATCTGAGCTGATGCTTCTTCAGATGATTAACCTGCACCATCCATAACGTGGCCTGGAGGAGTCAGGGCGTGTCTGTATGAGTAGCAGGTCCGCAGCTGTGAAGGCTTTCTTCTTAGACGTATTCATGGGCCGGACGGGTTGCCAGTTTTCCTGAGATTCCCCTGCTGGGGAGGAGCATAGAAAGCTCTCGCAGACGTGATGTGACCCTTGGGATTGTGGGAGTTTGGCTTCAGGTCTTTACCCCTGTGTGGGTTGGGCTCCAGCGAGGAGGTGTCACGCCTTTTCTGTTTGACTCCTTCGGAAGGCTGCTCCCTTCCCTGTGGAGAGAGCCTGTTCCTCCTGCTTTTCCTGCAGGTTACACGCCTGTTTGACCAGCTCAGGGAGTAGGTTACACGCCTGTTTGACCAGCTCAGGGAGTAGGTTACACACTTAACTGCGAGTAATTTCATTGTTTCCTCTTTCCAACTGAGCAGGGAAGCACAGCTGTGCTTTGAATAAGATGAGAGAGAAGCCCAATGTGTGTGTGTGTGTGAGACCCGTAGCAGGTGTGTGTGTGAGACCCGTAGCAGGTGTGTGTGTGTGTGTGTGTGTGTGTGTGAGACCCGTAGCAGTGCATGTGTGTGCGCAGGTGTGTGTGTGTGTGTGTGTGTGTGTGAGACCTGTAGCAGGTGTGTGTGTGTGTGTGTGTGTGTGTGAGACCCGTAGCAGGTGTGTGTGCGTGTGTGCGTGTGTGTGTGAGACCCGTAGCAGTGTGTGTGCGTGTGTGTGTGTGTGTGAGACCCGTAGCAGTGTGTGCGCGCGCGTGTGTGCGCGCAGGTGTGTGTGTGTGTGTGTGTGTGTGTGAGACCTGTAGCAGGTGTGCTGTGGAACAGGCTTGAGCGCTCTTGTGAGGGTATTTGTTTAGAGTGTGAGGCTGTTAAAAATAGCCGCGGGTGACCTGTGGCTCTGTGGATAAGCTGTGTGTGCGTGCAGGTGTGTGTGTCTGTGTGTCTGTGTCTGTGTGTGTGTGTGTGTCTGTGTCTGTGTGTGTGTGTGTGTGTGTGTGTGTGTGTCTGTGTCTGTGTGTGTGTGTGTGTGTGTGTGTGTGTGTGTGTGTCTGTGATGTCAGGTCCTGGCGCAGAAGCGTTCCGTTTCACCTGAGCCAGAGGTGAGGTGCTCATATTTCACCGTGCTGCCGCGCCCGTCACTAGCCTCAGTCCGGCCGCCCAGCCCGCGCTCTGCGCTAACGGCTAGATTGGGCTGTCTCATTCCGGCAGAAATATGGGGCTCTCTGTCAGCCCCTCTCACCGAAGTCCCGCTCCGGCACGAGCTGCCCGCTCACGGCGAAAGGTCCCGGCTGTCCTGGCCTCTTCCTGCCGATCGGAGGGAAGTCGTTTATCAGGACGTTAGGATGGACACTGGAGCACGAGATGTGCAGGACCAGCTCGACTGATATAAATCACATCTCCCTAAAACGAGCTTGGCTACCTGCGGAATGCTGGTTTATGCCTGTCGCCAGGGAAACGCGCGTCTGGAGCTCGGCTACCTGCAGAGTGGCAGTTTATACCTGTCGCCAGGGAAACGCGCGTCCGAATGACTCGTGAACATCACTGCCGTATTACTCTGCGTTAGCACTGAAAGGCCGGGGGTGAGGCAGGAGGCGGTGATGTGGGGCTCAGGTGATGTGGGGCTCAGGTCTCAGGTATAATACTGCAGGCCAGGGCTGTGGAGGCCTCATGCGTTCACACAGCATAAATAGTGGCAGATTTAGTATGGGAGGCAGGCAGTGAAAAGATTACTGCTCTCGCTTACCGCTCCCTCTCTACGGAGTCGTTTCTCATGCAGTGTTATTCCACATAGCAGTATCAGCCTATTGTGCTGTGTCTGTGTGTGTGTGTACGCACATGTGTGTGTGTCTGAAAGAGTGTATGTGTGCGTGCGTGCGTGCGTGTCTGAAGGAGTGTATGTTTGTATGCGCGCATGTGTGTGTTTGAAAGCGTCTGTGTGTTCATGTGCATGTGTGCGTGCGTGCGTGCGTGTGTGTGTGTGTGTGTGTGCATGTGTGTGTGTACAGTGCCCTGAGTCCCTCTCTTCTCCCCTCTGCAGATCTACTACACGGGGAAGTACCAGAGTCTGGGCATCAAGCAGGGCGGGCCGTCTGCGGGGAAGTGGGTGGAGCTTCCCGTCACCAAGTCGCCGAAGATCGTGCAGTTCTCTGTGGGGCACGACGGCTCGCACGCGCTCCTGGTGGCCGAGGATGGAAGCGTCTTCTTCACCGGCTCCGCCAGCAAGGGGGAGGACGGCGAGTCCAGTAAGGGCCTCCTCCTCCTCCTCCTCTTCTTCTTCTTCTTCCTCAGCTCGCCTGCTCTGTCTCTCTCTCTCTCTCTCTGTCCCTGTCTGCTCTGGCCGCCTGCTTAACGACACAAGGCCTGTGGAAAATAACCAACATGGCCGCCGGCAGCCATTTCCTCTCGGTCACTGCTGCCGTGTTTAAAGTGCTCGTTACGTTTGATCACCAATCGGCCTTCATCTCTTTTCCCCGTAAAGTTAACGAGCTCTGTGAGATCTGGCACGTGGCTAATTCCATGGCCTGTGGTTTAATTACAGAGAAATTAACGACACGTCATTGCACCTTAAAGGGTAACACCTGTAATATGACTTTTTTCCCAGTATATTCAACATATCTTATGAAAATACCAAAACCAATAATGTTTCTGTCCAACTCTCAAGGAATTTATCCTGTTAGCAGTTACTGTCCATCTAGAGATACCGGTAGTAAAAAAAAACTCCACTGTTGTCCAGAAAAGTATTTAAACGAGTCAGAGTCATACAGTTGTTGAGGGCAGCACAATTCACCATCACGAAGGACCTGTCCTTTGTACTTTTTACTGAAGTCACTTTGCGGCAGAGCCCGGCTCACTCTGAGCCCTTCCGTCCCCACAGCCAAGAGCCGCCGGCAGCCCAAGCCCTACAAGCCCAAGAAGATGATCAAGCTGGAGGCCAAGATGGCGGTGTACACGGCCTGCAACAACGGCAGCAGCAGCATCGTCACCAAGGACGGCGAGCTCTACATGTTCGGCAAGGACGCCGTGTACAGCGACAGCACCTGTGAGTGTGCCCTTCCCAGAATCCTCGGCCCCGGTCGCCCCGGCGACGTCCTCCTCACCTGTCGCTCCCCCGCTCCACCGGTTCGATGAGACCCTCACAGGGCGGGTTCGGGTCTGTCTGTGGAGGAGCCTTTTGTTTGGCAGTCAGACGGTCGCGTGAAGATCGGGGCCCCTGCTTTGTCAGAACTCTAAAAATCGGTTTCGGCAGAGAGAGTAATGTCAGCCCTGTCCTGCGATGCACGTTCGGTTTTCCCCTCAAAGGATCTGAGGCTGCTTTGTATTCCAGAAGCGCCTCAGAGCGGATGTGCAGGTAAAGAGCTTGAGATTTGTGCGGGGCGGTGTTCAGGTCAGTCCTGTGTGTGGTATAAACAGCTCTGGCTCGGCTGACTCTGCTCAGTTCAGTGCTCTGAGCGTAGTGAATCACCCCAGCCCGCTCAAATGAAGCGCGTTCTCCATAACCGCCAATCCCGCCGACAAAACAACAGCTTCAGTACATCAGCATGCAGCTCCAGCCCAGGAAGTGATCCCAGTACCGCGCAGCCTGGTATGAGGATCACTTCCTGGGCAGTTATTAGCACAGTTCCACCAGGGGGTTCTTCAAGGTGCCGTAGGTGTCCGTGACCAGACTATATACAATGACTATATCCTGATTTAGTGAAAATGTTTTTTGAATAAAACCATTTTTAACTTGTGATGGGGTCCCCTGGATGCCTTTGAGCCTGGGTGGGGGTTTGTGCATCAGAAGAGTTGAAAGCCCCCCAGTGTGTGTTATAAACCTGGTTTTCTCTTTTCTCAGTAGCATGCTTTTTGCAGTAGAAGCCGTGGGGATGATGTGCTTGGTAACGCCTCTCTGTCCTGTGCCCTCCCCCTGCAGGTCAGGTGACAGACCTGAAGGGTCACTTCGTAACTCAGGTAGCGATGGGGAAGGCCCACACCTGCGTCCTGACTAAGAGCGGGGAGGTGTGGACGTTTGGGGTGAACAACAAGGGCCAGTGTGGCCGAGACACCGGACCCATGAGCCAGACGGGGAAAGGTAAACGCAGCGTCATAGCACCAACATCACCCCTGCACCCCCACTCAACCCCACACCTCTACCCCCACTCAACCCTACACCTGAACCCCCACTTAACCCCACACCTCCACCCCCACTCAACCCTACACCTGCGCCATCTCAACCCTACACCTCCACCCTGACTCAACCCCACACCTGCGCCCTAACTAAACATTCTGCAGCATGTAGCTGTGCATTATTATAGAGTATCTGCCACAAGCTTACAATCGTGTGTGTGTGTGTGTTCGCATTATAATTTTTTTTTTTTCCGAAGATCACATGGGAAACTGGTGTATAGCCAACTGCTGACACAAAATGACCTCATATGGAGTAGCTAGCATGACATAATACAGTAGTCATACTGTAGAAGAGTACTATATTGTTGTTTGTGGAGAACAGTGACTGTAATATGTGTGTAACTCTGTGTGTAATGTGTGTGTAACTGTGTGTGTAATGTGTGTGTAATGTGTCTGTAATGTGTGTGTAACTGTGTGTGTAATGTGTGTGTAACTGTGTGTAATGTGTGTGTAACTGTGTGTGTAATGTGTGTGTAACTGTGTGTGTAGTGTGTGTGTAATGTGTGTGTAACTGTGTGTGTAATGTGTGTGTAACGGTGTGGGTAATGTGTGTGTAATGTGTGTGTAACTGTGTGTGTAATGTGTGTGTAATGGTTTGTGTAATATGTGTGTAACGGTGTGTGTAATGTGTGTGTAACTGTGTGTGTAATGTGTGTGTAATGTGTCTGTAATGTGTGTGTAACTGTGTGTGTAATGTGTGTGTAACTGTGTGTAATGTGTGTGTAACTGTGTGTGTAATGTGTGTGTGTGTAATGTGTGTGTAACGGTGTGTGTAATATGTGTGTAACTGTGTGTGTAACTGTGTGTAATGTGTGTGTAACGGTGTGTGTAATGTGTGTGTAATGGTTTGTGTAATATGTGTGTAACGGTGTGTGTAATGTGTGTGTAACTGTGTGTAATGTGTGTGTAACTGTGTGTGTAATGTGTGTGATGTGTGTGTAACTGTGTGTGTAATGTGTGTGATGTGTGTGTAACTGTGTGTGTAACTGTGTGTAATGTGTGTGTAATGTGTGTGTAACTGTGTGTGTAATATGTGTGTAACTGTGTGTGTAACGGTGTGTGTAACTGTGTGTGTAATGTGTGTGTAACGGTGTGTGTAACTGTGTGTGTAATGTGTGTGTAACTGTGTGTAATGTGTGTGTAACTGTGTGTAATGTGTGTGTAACTGTGCGCTCGTGCTCTGCAGGCTTTGGGGTGGAGAACATGGCCACGGCCATGGATGAGGACCTGGAGGAGGAGCTGGAGGAGAAGGAGGAGAAGTCTCTGATGTGCCAGCCTGGAGCTCACAAGTGGAAGCTGGACCAGTGCATGGTGTGCACCGTGTGTGGAGACTGCACCGGCTACGGAGCCAGCTGTGTGAGCAGCGGCCGGCCCGACAGAGTGCCCGGAGGGTGAGCGGCACCGCCCTCACACCGCCATCACACCATCACACCGCCATCACACCATCACACCGCCCTCACACCATCACACCGCCATCACACCATCACACCATCACACCGCCATCACACCGCTATCACACCGCTATCACACCGCCCTCACACCGCCCTCACACCATCACCCTGCCCTCACAGCACCATCACCCCGCCATCACACCACCATCACACCGCCCTCACACCATCACACCACCATCACACCGCCCTCACACCGCCCTCACACCGCCCTCACACCATCACACCGCCCTCACACCATCACACCGCCCTCACACCGCCCTCACACCATCACACCATCACACCGCCCTCACACCGCCATCACACCATCACACCGCCCTCACACCACCATCACACCGCCCTCACACCGCCCTCACACCATCACACCATCACACCGCCCTCACACCATCACACCGCCATCACACCGCCCTCACACCGCCATCACACCGCCCTCACACCGCCCTCACACCATCACACCATCACACCGCCCTCACACCATCACACCGCCCTCACACCACCATCACACCGCCCTCACACCATCACCCTGCCCTCACACCGCTATCACACCGCCCTCACACCGCCATCACACCCCCCACAGCTTACAAACATCACCACACCGTTTTGTGGAGTAAATAAAAGCCACTGGATCATTTTTAATAACGATTCTTTCCCTGAATAATATCAGGGTTTGTGTCAGTCTGGTAGGGACACTGCAGACAGGAATAGTGAGGATGGCTGTGTTTTGCCTCTCTTTAAATGGGCAGAGAAGTGCTGTGATATTGAGTGTAAATATTTAACGCTAATAATATGATATTCTGTGCGCTCCTATTTGCTTACTAAAGGAAATCTGAGGCTGTAATCAGCCGGGCTGTCATAGACACATTGCAGGCGCTGCAGTTTCTGCACCTCTGCAGTTTGAGTCTTTCAGCAGTATCTAGCTGCTCTGCAGCGTGTGTGTGTGTGTGTGTGTGTGTTCTGCCCTCAGGGTGTGCGCCTGCTCTGTTGTTTGAGGTGTAAGCACTGTGTGTGTCTGTGTGTGTGTGTGTGTGTGTGTGTGTGCATGTGTGTGTTTTGTCCTCAGGGTGTGCGGCTGCTCTGTAGGTTTGAGGTATGTGAGTGTAAGTGTGTGTGTGTGTGTGTGTGTTTGGTCCTCAGGGTGTGCGGCTACTCTGTAGTATGAGGTGTGAGCGCTGTGTGTGTGTTTGGTCCTCAGGGTGTGCGGCTGTGGCTCGGGGGAGTCTGGCTGTTCTGCTTGCGGCTGCTGTAAGGCGTGTGCCCGTGAGCTGGACGGACAGGAAGCTCGGCAGAGGGGCATCTTCGACGCCGTGAAGGAGATGATTCCGCTGGACCTGCTTTTAGGTATGAAACTACTTCCCGTTTCGCCTGAAAGTGTGCATCTGTAATTTCCTGCTCCATCTTATTTTGTCGTACTTAGCAACTGTCGCTAAGGAGGGTGGGGCATGTGGGCGTTTTGCTAATGATCAGTTAAATTGCTTTGAGTGCAGTCTTCTGGGTTTTTAATGCTAAAACCGATCTGTTTCCATTTTTATGCTTGAGTAATTTTGTGGCAAATTTATGATTGTTCTTCAGAATACATTCATACTCTTAACAGTGCTGTCATTAAATCTCATGACCATACCATGCTGCACATGCAGACCTGTACCACTGCTGTGTGTTTGAGCTGCTGCCTGCCAGGGCTGTACTGCATTAGGCCCTGCAGGCGTAGCTCCTGCTGGAAAAGCTGTTTCCTGTTTGTATCCATGACGCCGTGTTCCTCCATCCTCGATACTCATCTTGTGTGTCTGTCTTGTCTGTCCCCCCTTCTTTTGGCCCAAACATCCTCAACCGCTCTTATTTCAGCTGTGCCTGTCCCTCCCCCCCCAGGCGTGAATATTGAGGAGCACATCCAGATCCGCCAGGAAGAGAAGAGGCAGCGCATCAACCGCCGTCACCGGCTGGACGAGGGCCGAGGTAGGGCCCCGTGTCTGGGCCCCGTTTGCAGGCCCCACTTCCGGGCCCTGTTTGCAGGCCCAGTGTGTTGTCCGTTTGCAGGCCCTGTGTCCTGTCCCCATTTGCAGGCCCCATTTCCAGGCCCGGTGTCCGGGCCCCCCTTGTAGGCCCCGTTTACAGGCCCCATGTCTGGGCCCCGTTTGCAGGCTCCATGTCTGGGCCCCGTTTGCAGGCTCCATGTCTGGGCCCCGTTTGCAGGCCCCGTGTCCTGTCCCCGTTTGCAGGCCACTTGTCCAGGCCCCGTTTGCAGGCTCCATGTCTGGGCCCCGTTTGCAGGCTCCATGTCTGGGCCCCGTTTGCAGGCCCCGTGTCCTGTCCCCGTTTGCAGGCCACTTGTCCGGGCCCCGTTTGCAGGCTCCATGTCTGGTCCCCGTTTGCAGGCCACTTGTCCTGTCCCCGTTTGCAGCCCCCATGTCTGGGCCCCGTTTGCAGGCTCCATGTCTGGGCTCCGTTTGCAGGCTCCATGTCTGGGCCCCGTTTGCAGGCCACTTGTCCAGGCCCGGTGTCCGGGCCGCCCTTGCAGGCCCCATGTCTGGGCCTTGTGTCCAGGCCTCGTTTGCAGGCCCCGTTTTTTTTTTTTTTTTTGCTTTACTCAGATGGGTAGAAAGCAGAGGGGGTAACCGGTAGAGAATAGCTCAGGAGGTAAGAGCGAAATATGGGGGCGACATAGCTCAGGAGGTAAGAGCGCTTGTCTGGCAGTCGGAGGGTTGCTGGTTCGATCCCCCGCCCTGGGCATGTCGAAATGTCCCTGAGCGAGACACCTAACCCGTAATTTCTCTGGTGAATTCGAGGCATCAATTGTAAAGCTATATAAATGCAGTCCATTTACCATTTAGAGAAGGGGTCGCAGCTCAGAAGGTGCCGTGGCGGGGGATCGAACCCCCGCCTATACTCGGGGGGGCCGCGATTAACACATGGCTGGAGACTCAGCCATCCTGCAGACCACATGGCACGTCTCCCCGTCACAGTCTCCTCTCGTACTGAGCACGCTCAGAAGATCGGCGCGTTCTGACTGCGAGCTCAGCCAGGAACTGTGTCAGGATGCCGAGGTCCTGTTTGTATTGGAATCCTCAGGTCCTGTTTGTATTGGCTCAGACCTGCTCATGCACTGAGCGTGTCTAGCTTTGATTGGCTACATCCCTTTTTTCACCCCCGCAATTCCTCCTTTGACTTTTTAGGCCCGGCGCGGACATCAGTAGCATATCCTGACTAACCACGGTCACGGCACATTTCAGTCCTAACGGCAACAGAAAGAGATCTTATTCATAATGAGGAAGTGCATCTGCTCAGTCCTCCCATTTCTCACAGCTGGTGCTGCTCTTCACCTCATCTCAAAACACCGAATTGACTTAATTAAGTTACAGAAAGAAAGCCCAGTCAGTTAAACTTCCACTAGTGGTTTGTGTTTGTGTGCGTGTTCATGTGGGTGTTTGTGTGTTCATGTGGGTGTTTGTGTGGGTGTGTGTGGGTGTTTGTGTGTGTGTTTGTGTGTTCATGTGGGTGTTTGTGTGTGTGTGTGTGGGTGTTTGTGTGTTCATGTGTGTGTGTGTGTGTGTGTGTGTTGTTCATTCTTCCAGGTGGTTTATTTTGGTTTATTTAATTTGTTCCTCTGCTTACGTGTGCATTATGATTTGCCCTGTGTGTTCTCCATGGTGTTGTGCTCCTCATGGTGCTGTGCTCCTGGTGTGCGCTGTGCCCCTGCATGTGAACGTGCCTCTCTCCCCCAGGTCCCCTCCTTATCCCCGGTCCCATTTTAATGAACCAGCGCGAGCAGGCGCTAGCCCGGCTCAGACCCCCCCAGCAGGCAAAGCTCGAGCGGAATAAGCACAAAGGTACTACTGCGGCCTCCCAGCGCTAACGGGCTGCCTCGCCCCCCCCCGGCCCGTCCTGGGGGAGGGGGGGTGACTCTCTTGGGTTCGTTAGAAGACCATCCCGAGAGAGGGTGGGGGGGAGGGGTGGTCACGTCCAGGACGTTAATCTCTTCCCCGGTGTGGCGGTACACACTGTGGATGACGGCGGGCTCTGTGCTCTGTGCGTGCGCTAAATAAAAGTCCATAAAGCTCTCCGGCTGGATTTATCACCCCAGCGCTGTGCGGCTGGTGAGCGGAATGTAAATGTGCGGGTGTGTTAGACCCTGGCGTGCGGAAGAGTCAGAGGAGAGAGAGTCACGTCTTTCCACACCATGCTCTCGCTGCCCAGACGGTTCCAGACCACGACAGGGGTTGTCTGCGTTTTTACTGGTCCTAACACTGAAAAGGCTCACAGACCATGTAAAATGGCGTATGTGGCGCTCTGCGGTTATACTGGAGAGAACTCTGTGGAGATGCAGGTTCCACTTCCTGAATGAGATGGAAAAAAATAGTCTACTTTCTTGCCTTCACTGAGTTTGTAATTCAAATAAATATTTTCACACTTTCAAATTTCTCAAGCATGTACTGTTCATACTGGAATCTCTGGGTCATAGGTCATAGACTAAGTTGACCTCCTCTGAACCCCAGTATAACCGCGTGGTGCTCCTGTTTCTCCCTTCCTGAGGAGCGTTCTGTCTGTCTCCTCTCCCTGTTACCTGTCAGAGGGTCCTGCTGGGGGGAGGGTCCTGTGGGAGGGGGAGTGGCCTCCCTGTCTGTCGCAGGGCCTGATTGGTTCATAACCCCCACCGGGCTCTGTGTCGCTTGTCCCTGCTCCTCAAGGGCTGCATCCGAAATCACATACTAGCATGCTATTTAGTACACAAAAATAGTATGGGAACATTTTTAGTCTGTCCGAAACCATAGTATGCATGAAATGGTATATGAAAAATACCTGGATTTCATACTACATCCGGTGAAATATCATAAATGTGTCAACACTGGACACTACGCTGTCATGACTGTCCCACAATGCATTGTGATAGTTCACAACCCAAGTAACCAGACAGCTAATATTGGCGGAGGCCAGTTTAAGCCGAAGTGGTGAGAGTCACATGTATATGTATTATTTCTCACTATACTTAGCTTAGGTAAAACCAATGGCTGTATTTGCATTTAAAATCTTTTTCTGTTTTCCGTACACAGTGTTAGCTAGCTGCCAGAGTAGATCTGTCACAGACGTTAGTGGCTTGAAATGAGAAATGGATACTAAGTGCGCTGAATGATAGTATGCACTATATAGTATGTTGTGGGGCGACATAGCTCAGGAGGTAAGACCGATTGTCTGGCAGTCGGAGGGTTGCCGGTTCAAACCCCGCCCTGGGCGTGTCGAAGTGTCCTTGAGCAAGACACCTAACCCCTAACCCCTAACTGCTCTGGCGAATGAGAGGCATCAATTGGATAAAAGCGCTATATAAATGCAGTCCATTTACCATTTACCATTTATGTTGTGCGTAGTATGCTATTTCGGACGCAGCCATGGATCTTGGTCATACTCACCTCAGTAACAGGGCTCCTGATTGGCTTCTCATGGATCTTGGTCATACTCACCTCAGTAACAGGGCTCCTGATTGGCTGCAGGTGTGGCAGTTGCTGCCGTTTATGTTTGCTGGTGTTGGCTCTCAGATTGCTTCCGGCTGCTAGTGTGAGTGTTTTTAACAGCCCTGAAATACGCCCCACAGTCCTTCATGTCCCCTGCGAACGGAGCTCCTTACGCAGAGTGTTAGCCAGACCCTCCTTTCTGCCCATGCGTTCATATTCTCACCCCAGTGTTGGCTGCCATGTTCCTAACATCGGCTGTGCATGCCACTCCTCCTGTGTGTCATGCATTGCTCAACTAAACACGTCTATAGTACAAGTCAAATACGAATTTTGTAAAAATAAAATCATTTCCGAAACACCATTCTTTGTGGGTTCAGAAATCTTAATCACACAATACTGCAAGGATTTCCAAACACACTTTGGAGTTGAAACATAAAATGTCGCTCCTGCCACATGGATGTAAACAAAACATTGGCAGCTTTCCAGGGTTCAAAATGGACCTCGACTGGATTATGTGTTCAGAGTGAGGTGGTTTTACCTGGGCCACCAGGTGTCGGTCCCAGTAGCCTGTCCATGTTGTCGTACCGTCACGCATGAAACTATGCAGATTGATCTTTAGATTATTTATTAGGGTACAAACCCTTTCTTTTCCCGCTGCTGTCTTTCATTTAGCACACCCTCCATCACTCCCTCTATCCCTCCATCCCTCGCTCTGTTCTTCACTGCTGTATGATGTTTTCTCTCCAGGTGTCAGGTGTTCAGGTACGGCCTGAGAGTCCTGGTGCCCTGCCCGTCTCTTTCGGCTGCCCCCCCCCCCCCCCCCCACAGTCCTGACTGTCCCTCTCCTGCTCCACAGACCGCAGCAGCGAGCGCGGAGACAAGGACGCCAGCAAGATCACCACCTACCCCCCCGGGGCGGTGCGCTTCGACTGCGAGATGCGCGCTGTGCAGGTCAGCTGCGGCTTCCACCACTCCGGTACGTTCCGCCGCCCCCCCAGCCGCCCCTCCCGCCCCCCCCAGCCTTCGCCCCCCCCCCCCCGCCCACCGTGCAGCCAAACGGGCCGTGCTCTCTGAGGGTAAAACTCAGCGAAGTGATGAGCGACAGCCGGTTTGAGGCGCGTTTGGAACCTGTTGCTCATTGGCCTCCACGCTGATCCCGGTGCACTCTGGGATGTGAGTTCGCTTTCCACTGGTCGCGAACTGGGCCGTGGCAGTCAGATGAGTGCTGGGGGTAAAGGACAGATGAAATGGTTTGAAATAGTGGGTGACAGTTTCTCCTCTCCCCTTACCCCTCTCCTCTCCTGTCATCTCCTGTCCTCTCCTTCTCTCCTCTCCTGTCCTCTCCTTCTCTCCTCTCCTCTCCTCTCCTCTGCAGTGGTGCTGATGGAGAACGGGGACGTTTACACCTTCGGCTACGGGCAGCACGGCCAGCTGGGACATGGAGACGTGAACTCCAGGTAAAGAACACACACACGTGCACACACACACACACACACTCTCACACACACACACACACACACACACTCTGTCTCTCTCACACACACACACGCACACGCACACACACACACACACACACTCTCACACACGCATACTCTATCTCTCTCTCACACACACACACACACACACACACTCTGTCTCTCTCACACACACACACACACACACACTCTTGTCTCTCTCACACACACACACGCACACACACACTCTCTCTCTCACACACACACTCACTCTAACCCCCCTGTGTTGTGCTGTGTTCAGGGGCGCTCCTACTCTAGTCCAGGCTCTCCCGGGGCCCAGCGTTCAGGTGACGGCCGGCAGCAACCACACGGCCGTGCTCCTGATTGACGGACAGGTCTTCACCTTCGGCAGCTTCTCGGTACGGTCTTCCTCCTCTCTTTATGTCGCCGGGGCGACGGGCTGCTGTTTGTTACCCTGCTGTGTGGAGTGTGCGGTGATCGCTGTGGTAGTGTAGGTGTGTGTACTGGAGTGTGATGAGAGGGTGTGTCTGTAACGTGCAGTGACGCGGGTTGTTGTGTTCGGCTGAGGGTGCTCAGTGCCGGGAGTGTGTTGGGCTGAGGGTGCTCAGTGCTGGGAGTGTGTTGGGATGAGGGTTCTCAGTGCAGGGAGTGTGTTGGGCTGAGGGTGCTCAGTGCTGCGAGTGTGTTGGGCTGAGGGTGCTCAGTGTTGGGAGTGTGTTGGGCTGAGGGTGCTCAGTGCAGTGAGTGTGTTTGGCTGAGGGTGCTCAGTGCTGGGAGTGTGTTGGGCTGAGGGTGCTCAGTGCTGCGAGTGTGTTGGGCTGAGGGTACTCAGTGCTGGGAGTGTGTTGGGCTGAGGGTGCACAGTGCTGCGAGTGTGTTGGGCTGAGGGTGCTCAGTGCTGGGAGTGTGTTGGGCTGTGGGTGCTCAGTGTTGGGAGTGTGTTGGGCTGAGGGTGCTCAGTGTTGGGAGCGTGTTGGGCTGAGGGTGCTCAGTGTTGAGAGTGTGTTGGGCTGAGGGTGCGCAGTGCTGCGAGTGTGTTGGGCTGAGGGTGCTCAGTGCAGGGAGTGTGTTGGGCTGAGGGTGCTCAGTGTTGGGAGTGTGTTGGGCTGTGGGTGCTCAGTGTTGGGAGTGTGTTGGGCTGAGGGTGCTCAGTGTTGGGAGCGTGTTGGGCTGAGGGTGCTCAGTGTTGAGAGTGTGTTGGGCTGAGGATGCGCAGTGCTGCGAGTGTGTTGGGCTGAGGGTGCTCAGTGCAGGGAGTGTGTTGGGCTGAGGGTGCTCAGTGTTGGGAGTGTGTTGGGCTGAGGGTGCTCAGTGCAGGGAGTGTGTTGGGCTGACGTGCGGTCCCCTTACAGAAAGGGCAGCTGGGCCGGCCCATTCTGGACGTGCCCTACTGGAATGCCCGGCCCTCCCCCATGCCCAACATCGGGGCGAAATACGGGCGCAAGGCCACCTGGATCGGGGCGAGCGGGGACCAGACCTTCCTGCGCATCGACGAGGCGCTCATCAACTCGCACGTGCTCGCCACCTCCGAGATCTTCGCCAGCAAGCACATCATCGGTGAGGCCCCGCCCCCCCCCGTCCTCCTCCCGCGTTCGGCCCTCTGCTGGCCAGTGCCGGTGGTGCGCGTGCTTTTTGCTGAAGGTGGTGCCTGTCTCTCCGCCCCCCCTCCCCAGGTTTGGTGCCCTCCTCGGTCTCCGAGCCCCCCCCCTTTAAATGCCTGCTGATTAACAAGACGGACGGCAGCTGCCGGACCTTCAGCGACTCGGAGCAGGAGGACCTGCAGGGCTTCGGCCTCTGCCTGGACCCCGTGTATGACGTCATCTGGAGGTGTGTCCCGCTGCGTTAGGCACCGCCCCTGTCTCAGTGCCCGCCTTACACCTGTCTGTCAATCAGAAAACAAACATCCCTGTGTAACCTTTCAGTGGTCCACCCTACTGCAGGCAGGATGAGGGAGTTTGGGTCACTGGCTTAAGGCCCATGGTGAGGGCACAGTCTCATGCCCTCTCTCTCTCTCTCCCCCCCCCCCCCCCCAGGTTCCTGCCCGCCTCACGGGAGATGTGTTGCTATAACGCGGTGATCGCTGATGCCCGCGTGCCGTCCGCCTCCGACCTGCAGGCGCGCTGCAGCATCCTGAGCCCTGAGCTGGCACTGCCATCCGGCCCCCACGCCACCACCACCCGCTCCCATGGAGCCCTGCACATCCTGGGTATGAGCCCCCTAAACCCCCACCCCCCCACCCGCTCCCATGGAGCCCTGCACATCCTGGGTATGACCCCCCTAAACCCCCACCCCCCCACCCGCTCCCATGGGGCCCTGCACATCCTGGGTATGACCCCCCCTAAACCCCCACCCCCCCACCCGCTCCCATGGGGCCCTGCACATCCTGGGTATGACCCCCCCTAAACCCCCACCCCCCCACCCGCTCCCATGGAGCCCTGCACATCCTGGGTATGAGCCCCCTAAACCCCCACCCCCCCACCCGCTCCCATGGGGCCCTGCACATCCTGGGTATGAGCCCCACCCCACTACCCAACCCCTCACACCACCACCACCCGCTCCCATGGAGCCCTGCACATCCTGGGTATGACCCCCCTAAACCCCCTCCCCACTACCCAACCCCCACCCCCCACCCCCCTATCCCCTACCCGCTCCCCTACCCCCACCCGCTCCCATGGAGCCCTGCACATCCTGGGTATGACCCCCCTAAATCCCCACCCCCCCACCCGCTCCCATGGGGCCCTGCACGTGTTAATGGAAAATAAAGGGCTACCTGCTCACAGCCATTTATACACACACCTGGCTGGTCTGTGTGGTCGGCTATTTGCTTTGTAAATGCTTACCTGGGTGTTAAGAAACAAACAAAAGCTGCTTTCCTCATCTATTTGGATATTACCACAACTCACGTCATGGTAAGTTTTGAAGTTGCTTGTGCGTCAGTGTTTACGCAGTCTTTTCATGGAAAAAACCCTGTGCTTCATAATGTCAGGATGTGGCTGGTCTCACATTACCAGTGGAAATGTGTTTCCTTGATTAACATTAGTATGTGCAGAAAAAACCTACCTACACACATTTTAGGGTGTTTTAATTTACTATTACAATTATTCCGCACCTCTGATACAGTCACACTGACCTTGGTTTTAATTGTATTCGTGTGTGTCTGTGTGTGTGTGTGTGTGTGTGTGTATGTGTATGTGTGTGTGTGTATGTGTGTGTGTGTGTGTGTGTGTGTGTGTGTGTGTGTGTGTATGTGTGTGTGTGTCTCCTCAGGGTGCCTGGACACGCTCGCTGCCATGCAGGACCTGAAGATGGGCGTGGCCAGCACTGAAGAAGAGACGCAGGCCGTCTTGAAAGTCTACTCCAAGGAGGACTACAGCGTGGTCAACCGGTTCGAGAGTGAGTGCGCATGCTGTCCTGTGAGCTGTGCTCGGTCCCGTGACCGCCTGTGACCGCCTGTGCCTGGCTGTGATTGGCTGTGACTGCCTGTGACCAGAGTGGTCTTAACACTCCTAACTCCCCGCTGCTCTAGTGAGATGTTCATAGCCAAACAGCACCCCGCCCCTCAGGTCTTAAGTCCCGTGCGGTGTGATGACATCACGGTGCGTTTGGTTCCAGGTCACGGGGGCGGCTGGGGTTACTCCGCCCACTCCGTGGAGGCCATCCGGTTCTGCGCCGACGCCGACATCCTGCTGGGGGGGCTGGGGCTGTTTGGGGGCCGGGGGGAGTACACCGCCAAAATCAAGGTGAGCCAGTCCCGTCCCGCGGCTGCTTTATAACAGGCACAGGGAGGATAATTAGACCCAGGGTCTGTCACAGTGCCAGCCCCTCCTGTGTCTCTGCTAGGGAGCGTGTCACAGTGTGAGCCCCTCCTGTGTCTCTGCTAGGGAACGTGTCACAGTGTGAGCCCCTCCTGTGTCTCTGCTAGGGAACGTGTCACAGTGTGAGCCCCTCCTGTGTCTCTGCTAGGGAGCGTGTCACAGTGCCAGCCCCTCCTGTGTCTCTGCTAGGGAACGTGTCACAGTGTGAGCCCCTCCTGTGTCTCTGCTAGGGAACGTGTCACAGTGTGAGCCCCTCCTGTGTCTGTGCTAGGGAACGTGTCACAGTGTGAGCCCCTCCTGTGTCTCTGCTAGGGAACGTGTCACAGTGTGAGCCCCTCCTGTGTCTCTGCTAGGGAACGTGTCACAGTGTCCGTGTGAGAGGATCTTAGTGGGGCTGCTTTAGGATTTCAGCTCCTGCTGCAGCTGTGAGGAGCTGGACTGTGGGGTTGGGGCTGTGGGGTGGGGTTAGGGCTGTGGGGTTAGGGCTGTGGGGTTAGAGCTGTGGGGTTAGGGCTGTGGGGTTGGGGCTGTGGGGTTGGGGCTGTGGGGTTGGGGCTGTAGGGTTTGGGCTGTGGGGTTGGGCTGTGGGGTTGGGGCTGTGGGGTTGGGCTGTGGGGTTGGGGCTGTGGGGTTGGGCTGTGGGGTTGGGGCTGTGGGGTTGGGGGTGTGGGGTTAGGGGTGTGGGGTTAGAGGTGTGGGGTTAGAGCTGTGGGGTTAGGGCTGTGGGGTTAGGACTGTGGGGTTAGGGGTGTGGGGTTGGGGCTGTGGGGTTAGGGCTGTGGGGTTAGGGCTGTGGGGTTAGGGGTGTGGGGTTAGAGCTGTGGGGTTAGGGGTGTGGGGTGGGGTTAGAGCTGTGGGGTTAGGGCTGTGGGGTTAGGGGTGTGGGGTTAGAGCTGTGGGGTTGGGCTGTGGGGTTGGGGCTGTGGGGTTAGGGCTGTGGGGTTGGGCTGTGGGGTTAGAGCTGTGGGGTTAGGGCTGTGGGGTTAGGGCTGTGGGGTTAGGGGTGTGGGGTTAGGGCTGTGGGGTTAGAGCTGTGGGGTTAGGGGTGTGGGGTTAGGGGTGTGGGGTTAGGGCTGTGGGGTTAGGGGTGTGGGGTTAGGGGTGTGGGGTTAGGGCTGTGGGGTTAGGGCTGTGGGGTTAGGGGTGTGGGGTTAGGGGTGTGGGGTTAGGGCTGTGGGGTTAGGGGTGTGGGGTTAGGGGTGTGGGGTTAGGGCTGTGGGGTTAGGGCTGTGGGGTTGGGGCTGTGGGGTTAGGGCTGTGGGGTTGGGGCTGTGGGGTTAGAGCTGTGGGGTTGGGCTGTGGGGTTAGAGCTGTGGGGTTAGGGCTGTGGGGTTGGGGCTGTGGGGTTGGGCTGTGGGGTTAGAGCCAGTCGGATGTTAACGGCTCGTTGTCCTGCAGCTGTTTGAGCTGGGTCCAGATGTGTTAAGGGCTTGTTGTCTTGCAGCTGTTTGAGCTGGGTCCAGATGGGGGAGACCATGAGACAGACGGGGACCTGCTGGCTGAGACGGACGTGCTGGCGTACGACTGCGCAGCCAGGTAAACACTGCAGAGAGGGAGAGTGTGTGTGTGTGTGTGTGTGTGACTGCGCCACCAGGTAAACACTGCAGAGAGGGAGAGTGTGTGTGTGTGTGTGTGTGACTGCACCGCCAGGTAACACTGCAGAGAGGGAGAGCAATGAGCCAGGTCTGTGTGTGTGTGTGTATATATAGGTGTGTGTGTGACGGCGCTCTCCCCTCCCCCCCCCCAGGGAGAAGTACGCCATGATGTTTGACGAGCCGGTGCTGCTGCAGCTGGGCTGGTGGTACGTGGCCTGGGCCCGCGTCTCAGGCCCCAGCAGCGACTGCGGCTCGCACGGACAGGCCACCATCACCACCGACGACGGGTACGCACCGCCCAATCACAGCTCTCTGCACGCAGGGGCACGCGGCCGATTGGCTGAGGAACTGCGTGTGTAACTCCCTGGCTTGAGTGAAATATCCAGCTGTTTAAACGCACTCCGTGTGGTGAATCTGATCTGTTTAAATCACTCTGGATCAGAGAATTGCGTGTGTATCCCTGTACTGACCGTGTCCTTCTGCAGAACACGTTTGTGTGTTAATGGCCTCTCTCCCTGCTCGCAGTGTGGTCTTTCAGTTCAAGAGCTCCAAGAAGTCCAACAACGGTACGGATGTGAACGCGGGTCAGATACCTCAGCTGCTCTACAGGCAAGTCCGGTTCTGTCTGCACGCGTGCACGTCTGTACGGACCCAAACGGGTTTCCCTCTCTCTCTCTGTCTCTCTCTCTCTCTGTCTCTCTTTCTCTCTCTCTCTCCCTCTCTGTCTCTCTCCATCTCTGTCTCTCTCTCTCTCTGTCTCTTCCTCTCTCTCTCTCTCTCTCTCCCTCTCTGTCTCTCTCTCTCTCTGTCTCTCTTTCTCTCTCTCTCTCTCTCTCTCTCTCTCTGTCTCTCTCTCTCTCTCTCTCCCTCTCTCCCTCTCTCTCTCTCTGTCTCTCTGTCTCTCTCTCTGCACATCTGTACGGACCCAAACTGGTCTCCCTCTCCTGTCTGCGTGTGCATGCTGGTTCTGATGTGGGTTCTGTCTGCGTGTGCATGCTGGTTCTGATGTGGGTTCTGTCTGCGTGTGCATGCTGGTTCTGATGTGGGTTTTGTGGCGTTTTCCGCAGGCTTCCGTCAAACGACGCCAACGCCGCCAAAGGGAAGCAGCAGACCAGCGAGCCGGTCCACATCCTGAAGAGGTCCTTCGCCCGGACCGTCTCCGTGGTGCGTTTTAAAGGGGCGTGGCCTCTGCCCGGGATGTTCCGGGTTCCTTTTATGTGCTGACTCCGCCCATTTCTCTCGCCCTTTCTCTGGCTGAAATCAGCCTGTAGTGGGATTTTTACAGGTTCTGCAGTCTGTGCCGCTGGTGTCTTCAGTACACATAGAGTTATTGATCAGCTTATAGCTGATCGGTGTTAGCTGTGAAGCGACAGTGTGTTATTGATCCCTAATGGCTTTGCCTGGTCAGTGCAAGTCCCCTCTGTCACACTGATTAACTGGCAGAAAGTAAAAGCACTCAGGAGCCACAGGACAGCTCTGGAGATCCAGTGGGTGTGAGAGGGAGTTATGGAGGGTGAGTCAGTGTGGGGATGTAGCTGAGTCAGTGTTGGGGAGCTGAGCGAGTCAGTTTTGGGGTGTAGCTGAGTCAGTGTTGGGGAGCTGAGCGAGTCAGTGTTGGGGTGTAGCTGAGTCAGTGTTGGGTGGTTGGGTGGGCGTGAGTCAGTGTTGGGGTGTAGCTGAGTCAGTGTTGGGGAGCTGAGCGAGTCAGTGTTGGGGTTTATGAGTCAGTGTTGGGGTGTAGCTGAGCGAGTCAGTGTTGGGGTTTATGAGTCAGTGTTGGGGAGCTGAGCGAGTCAGTGTTGGGGTGTAGCTGAGTCAGTGTTGGGGAGCTGAGTGAGTCAGTGTTGGGGTTTGTGAGTCAGTGTTGGGGTGTAGCTGAGTCAGTGTTGGGGTTTATGAGTCAGTGTTGGGGTGTAGCTGAGTCAGTGTTGGGGAACTGAGTGAGTCAGTGTTGGGGTTTATGAGTCAGTGTTGGGGTGTATGAGTCAGTGTTGGGGAGCTGAGCGAGTCAGTGTTGGGGTTTGTGAGTCAGTGTTGGGGTGTAGCTGAGTCAGTGTTGGGGTGTAGCTGAGTCAGTGTTGGGGTTTATGAGTCAGTGTTGGGAGCTGAGCGAGTCAGTGTTGGGGTTTGTGAGTCAGTGTTGGGGTGTAGCTGAGTCAGTGTTGGGGAGCTGAACCGAGTCCCCCCCCCCCCCGCAGGAGTGCTTTGAGTCCCTGCTGAGCGTGCTGCACTGGAGCTGGACCACGCTGGTGCTGGGTGTGGAGGAGCTGCGGGGCCTGAAGGGCTTCCAGTTCACCGCCACCCTGCTGGACCTGGAGCGCCTGCGCTTCGTAGGGACCTGCTGCCTGCGCCTGCTGCGTGTGTACATCTGCGAGATCTTCCCCATCTCAGGTGAGCTCACCTGCCCCACACACACACACACACACGCGCACACACACACACACACACACACACACACACACTCTCACACACACACACACACACACACACACACACACTACCCCCTGCGTGTGTACATCTGCGAGATCTTCCCCATCTCAGGTGAGCTCCCCTGCCCCACACACACACACTCACACACACACACACACACACACACACACACACACACACACTACCCCCTGCGCGTGTACATCTGCGAGATCTTCCCCATCTCAGGTGAGCTGAACCTGCCCCAGCGCTGATACGCACATGTGTGCGCGCGTGTGTGTGTGTTTGCGCTCTGTGTGTCTGCGCTGTGTGTGGGTGCTGTGTGTGTGTGTGTCCCTGTACTGCGTGTGTGCATCTGCACTGCGTGTGTGTGTCATCACTGTGTGTGTGTGTGTGTCTCTGCAGCCAGCTGCAAGGCGGTGGTGGACGAGTCCAGCAGGCTGGCGGAGTGTGTGGGGAAGACGCGCAGCCTGCTGAAGAAGGTTCTGTCGGAGGGGATGGATAACTGCCTGACCAAGCTGGACAACGACCCGCAGGGCTACCTGAGCCAGCCGCTGGCCCTGCTGGAGGCCGTCCTGCAGGAGTGCCACAACACCTTCACCGCCTGCTTCCACTCCTTCTACCCCACCCCCGCGCTGCAGTGGGCCTGCCTGTGCGACCTGCTCAACTGCCTGGACCAGGTGAGCCCCGCCCCGCCCTGCCCTGCCCTCACGCCTGAGCACAGGTACGGGTGAACTACACACACCTCAGCACAGGTACGGGTGAACTACACACACCTCAGCACAGCTACAGGTGAACACCACTCACCTGAGCACAGCTACAGGTGAACACCACTCACCTGAGCACAGCTACAGGTGAACATCACTTTTAAATACTTGGTTTTGCTTTTACTATATTAATGTGGGTGTGTTTATATGTAGCACATGCTGTAATGAAGGCAGTAATATTCACATGAACCTGAGGGCTCTTCTTGGTTTCCTGTTGTAATACGAGTAGTTTTGCACCTTAAAAGACAACGAGTACCTGCCTGTGTTCTGAACTATGTCCTCTGGATAAGCCTGAGTGTTTAAGCCCCCCAGTGTGAGGTAGTCCCCTAGTGTGAGGAAGTCCCGCAGTGTGAGGAAGTCCCCTAGTGTGAGGAAGTCCCGCAGTGTGAGTGTCCCGCAGTGTGAGGGTGTCCCACAGTGTGAGGGTGTCCCGCAGTGTGAGGAAGTCCCGCAGTGTGAGGGTGTCCTGCAGTGTGAGGGTGTCCTGCAGTGTGAGGAAGTCCCGCAGTGTGAGGACGTCCCGCAGTGTGAGGGTGTCCCGCAGTGTGAGGAAGTCCCGCAGTGTGAGGGTGTCCTGCAGTGTGAGGACGTCCCGCAGTGTGAGGAAGTCCCGCAGTGTGAGGAAGTCCCGCAGTGTGAGGGTGTCCTGCAGTGTGAGGAAGTCCCGCAGTGTGAGAGTGTCCCGCAGTGTGAGGAAGTCCCGCAGTGTGAGGGCGTCCCGCAGTGTGAGGACGTCCCGCAGTGTGAGGAAGTCCCGCAGTGTGAGGGCGTCCCGCAGTGTGAGGACGTCCCGCAGTGTGAGGAAGTCCCGCAGTGTGAGGGTGTCCTGCAGTGTGAGGAAGTCCCGCAGTGTGAGGAAGTCCCGCAGTGTGAGGGTGTGCCGCAGTGTGAGGGTGTCCCGCAGTATGAGGAAGTCCCGCAGTGTGAGGGTGTCCTGCAGTGTGAGGAAGTCCCGCAGTGTGAGGGTGTCCTGCAGTGTGAGGAAGTCCCGCAGTGTGAGGGTGTCCTGCAGTGTGAGAGTGTCCTGCAGTGTGAGGAAGTCCCGCAGTGTGAGAGTGTCCTGCAGTGTGAGAGTGTCCTGCAGTGTGAGGAAGTCCCGCAGTGTGCGGTGCGTTTGGTCCCTGCGCTCACACATGCGCGTCTCCCCGCTGTCTCTCAGGACATCCAGGAGGCGAACTTCCGCACGTCCAGCAGCCGTCTGCTAGCCGCGGTGATGTCAGCGCTGTGCAACACCTCCGTCAAGCTGACCTCCATCCTGCCCATCGCCTACGACGGGGAGGTGCTGCTGCGCTCACTGGTCAAGCAGGTCAGCACAGAGAACGACTCCGCCCTGGCTCACCGCTTCCCCCTGCTGGTGGCGCACATGGAGAAGCTCAGCCACGTGAGTGTGCTGCTCCTGCTCAGCCCACATTCCAGCTGGGCTCCCTGTTAGCCCTGTGAGGTGTGAGGTCACAGATGTGTGATCAGAATGTTCTTAACTGAACATTCTAATGTTGATGATGTCACAGTCACTACTGGCGACTAAAAGCAGTGGAGGTCTAGAACACTGGCTTAGAATTCTGAAAAAAAACATTCCAAAAAACCTGCTCTTCAAAGGGTTAATATCGGCATTTAAACTGGTTCTGATCAACGCTTTTGAAAATTTTAGAAAAACAAATTCATGGATGTCGATTAATCTTGCTGCCATAACCAGTCATAGAAGAGCCTTGTTTTTAATGTAGTTTACAGATTTGGTCAGGCTGTGTTTTTCAGAACGCAGGGTGTTATGTAATTCCTGTGGTGTTTTGTAGTTGTAGCTGCGCTGCTCTCCCTGGAGGGGGCACTGTGGAGCTTGTCTCATGTGCTCGTTGTGTTGGGCAGACGGAGGAGAACCTCATGGGCATGACCAGCTTTCGGGAGGTTCTGGAGAAGATGCTGGTGATCGTGGTGCTTCCTGTCAGGAAGAGCCTGAGGAAGGAAGTGGAGCTCTTCTCCCCTCACCTGGTGTCCAACACCTGCGGCCTCCTGGCCAGCATCGTCAGCGAGCTCACCGCCTCGGCCCTGGGCTCTGAGGTACAGCCGGGCCCCGAAACTCACTCTGCCTCCTTCCAGAACTCACTCTGCCTCCTTCCATAACTCACTCTGCCTCCTTCCATAACTCACTCTGCCTCCTTCCAGAACTCACTCTGCCTCCTTCCATAACTCACTCTGCCTCCTTCCATAACTCACTCTGCCTCCTTCCAGAACTCACTCTGCCTCCTTCCAGAACTCACTCTGTTTGCTGTACAAGGCAGCAAAGCTCCCAAGCAACAGCAAATTCAAGATGATGTTTCGCTGGTTATAATGCACTTTTCTCTGAGCTTGGACGGGTCCACACTGCTCATAAGCTGTGTAATGACGTTAGTGTCTGATCCACAGTGAGTCTGTCAGGGGTAGTGACAGTGTGGTGCAGTGCTGGTGTACAGTGAGTCAGGGGTAGTGACAGTGTGGTGCAGTGCTGGTGTACAGTGAGTCAGGGGTAGTGACAGTGTGGTGCAGTGCTGGTTTACAGTGAGTCAGGGGTAGTGACAGTGTGGTGCAGTGCTGGTTTACAGTGAGTCAGGGGTAGTGACAGTATGGTGCAGTGCTGGTTTACAGTGAGTCAGGGGTAGTGACAGTGTGGTGCAGTGCTGGTGTACAGTGAGTCAGGGGTAGTGACAGTGTGGTGCAGTGCTGGTGTACAGTGAGTCAGTGGTAGTGACAGTGTGGTGCAGTGCTGGTGTACAGTGAGTCAGGGGTAGTGATAGTATGGTGCAGTGCTGGTGTACAGTGAGTCAGGGGTAGTGACAGTGTGGTGCAGTGCTGGTTTACAGTGAGTCTGTCAGGGGTAGTGACAGTGTGGTGCAGTGCTGGTGTACAGTGAGTCTGTCAGGGGTAGTGACAGTGTGGTGCAGTGCTGGTGTACAGTGAGTCAGGGGTAGTGACAGTGTGGTGCAGTGCTGGTGTACAGTGAGTCAGGGGTAGTGACAGTGTGGTGCAGTGCTGGTGTACAGTGAGTCTGTCAGGGGTAGTGACAGTGTGGTGCAGTGCTGGTGTACAGTGAGTCAGGGGTAGTGACAGTGTGGTGCAGTGCTGGTGTACAGTGAGTCAGGGGTAGTGACAGTGTGGTGCAGTGCTGGTGTACAGTGAGTCAGGGGTAGTGACAGTGTGGTGCAGTGCTGGTGTACAGTGAGTCAGGGGTAGTGACAGTGTGGTGCAGTGCTGGTTTACAGTGAGTCAGGGGTAGTGACAGTGTGGTGCAGTGCTGGTGTACAGTGAGTCAGGGATAGTGACAGTGTGGTGCAGTGCTGGTGTACAGTGAGTCAGGGGTAGTGACAGTGTGGTGCAGTGCTGGTGTACAGTGAAGCTACTTTACTTTGCTATTCTTTGATCTTATAGGCTGTTTCTTAAAATATCCAAACATTGCATTTTGGATTGGCAGTAAAATCTGAACTTTGATTAATTTTTAAGATGGATTTATTTATTTTTTCATATTTGCAGTTCTTGCAGTTCTGTGTTGAACTGTTTTTCCTAGCTTGATTGTGGCCGTTTGACTCATTCGCTCCACCTGCTGGAGCTCCGGTGTATTGCACCCAGAAGCCCATTTCCACTCTGCTGTTTTTGTGTGCAGGTGGACGGGCTGAACTCGCTGCACTCGGTGAAGTCCACGCCCAACCGCTTCACCAAGACGAGCCAGGGCCGCAGCTGGAACACGGGCAACGGCTCGCCGGACGCCATCTGCTTCATGGTGGACAAGCCGGGCGCCGTGCTGGTGGGCTTCTGCGTGTACGGGGGCGGCGGCATCCACGAGTACGAGCTGGAGG